>NW_004797392.1:374693-394724 GCF_000002075.1 Aplysia californica
ACCATTCATATACCCTAGTTACTTTTACTTTTCACTTTTCCTTCCTCTTGTATCCCTAGGATGTCGAGGAGAGGTGAAGGTTTCGGTCTTGTGCTAGGTGTGTAGCGTCTGTGATAGATGTTACGTTGTTCCAGGACCTTTTTAACCCCTTCCAGCAAGGTCTTTCTTGGTCTTCCTCTTGATTTGAAGCCGGATTCTTGGGTGTTGCAATCATTTCTCGGGCATTCTGGTTAGATATCCACCAAACCATTTGACTCTTTGACGCTCTATGAATTTTATTACTGGTAGTATTTCAGTGTTTAAACGTATGGTTTCGTTTCTTATGCGGTCTCTTCTGGTGACGTTGATGGTTTAGAGGAGACACCTCATTTAGCATGCATTGATTTTTCTTTCTTTGCTTTGTTTAGAGACCATGTTTGGCACTGGTATGTTAATGTTGGTCTGAAGATGCTATTGGTGAGCTGGGATTTCACTTCAGTTGGGATGTTCTTGTGACTGAGCAGGGGTGCTAGCTGATAAGTCACTGCATTTGCCTTCATAGTTCTTGTTTCTATTTCTTTGTCCATGCGCCCATCTTGTGTGAAGATGCTTCCCAAATATTTAAATTCCTCTACTTGTTGGAGTTGTGTTCCGACAATAAGCATGTGGAGTTTCCCTGGGTCTCTGCTGAGCTTCATAACTTGTTTTTGATATGGAGATTTTCATGTTTAGGTGTTTACATTCTTCATATAGTTTTTGTGGTGTGTTTTTGTAATTCCTCTTCATCTGTTTTTGATACACTCTGGTCATCAGCAAATAAAAACTCGTTCAATTCAGTGATGTTGTCTTTTGCTGCTTTCGTGATCTTATCCATGTAAGTGATGAAGAGAAGCGGAGATAGAACACACCCTTGTCTCACCCCAGACGTATTAAAATATGAAATTATGTGTTTCTGGTTTGTGTTTGTTGGATCGAAACGTGCCACAACATTGCCTTTGGCATCTACTGATCAGAAATAATAATATCGCTACCCTAGAATTACTATCTGCTCAGTTTCTATTTTTGAGAAATTTGGAGTTAAAAAGTAATATATCTTTCACAACATGTCAATCTTTTTCGATTGCGATTCTTTGAATATCTTGATTACGACTCCGAATAGTCTAACGAATTTGATAGAGCACAAATTAAAGAATGTTTGGTTTCTGACCTCGTTGTCTTGGTACATGTAACTCAAGACGGTCAAAAAGTTCTGATAACATATAACTTTATAACTCTAAAGTAACGATATGTGTCCACTCCGTCCAAAAAGTGTTGAAGAGACATACTTGTTGTGGGATGCCAGTAGAAATTTCTTTACACAGCTTATTATTCTTTTTAAAAAAATAATAAAACAAAAGAAATCTGTTTGTTTAACCTGGCCAGGTTTCCCACCTTAATATTGAGGAAAGACTGGCTTGTTTGTATATTTCTGAACAGGAAAATAAGTTCTTTCTTATAAGACAGTCAACAGTTTGTCTATAATTAAATATTGAGTAATTTCCTACCAACTGAAAAAGTTTAATATGTCCAGCGCGCTCATATGACCTTATGCAGTTGCGAGCGCCGTAAATCACTTACAAAAACAAAAAACAAAACAAATATTGAATGATCATTTTCATTTTAAAAAATTAAATCAAAACAAACAAAAAGTTTCTTGTGCAGAAAAAAAAGAAAAAGGGAGGGGGTGGGATGGGGTGGGTGGGGTGGACAGTGTTATTTCCTTTCCTTGTTCATAATAAAGCGCGTCTTTTTTCTGTGTGCCCAGGTTGGTCCTCTTAGAAAGACATGGAAGACCAGTCCAGTAACAGTATGGACAGTGACCCTACACTGACGACTAACCAGTACAGCACCGCACTGACTGTCTTGATGATTCTGGTGGCAGTACCTACTCTTTTTGGAGTGGTGTCGAACATTCTCAACATCTATGTATTCGTTAGGATGCGTCTACAAGATTCTGTAACAATTTTGTTCTTTGCTTTGTCCATCAGTGATCTCGGTGTAATTTTGTCGTTACTAACCCTGTGTGTGAGCACCTGTTTCGCGGTACTCGATTTAAAATACACCTGTCTAATACAAATAGATCCGCAAGCTATTATTGAAATAGTGGGTCGAATAGGAGAGCCCTTCATGTTCGCGTCCACGTTATACACATGTTATTTAGCTATTACAAGATCCATGTGCGTTGTGTTGCCATTCAGATTCAAACAATATTTTACTCCTTTCAGAACTGTCGTCACCCTCGGCTTAACAAGTTTACCTTGCATTGCTCATCTGGGTATCTTATCACAAATAGAAATTAAACGGAAAATGGGGGCAAATAACTGCACTCGAGCAGTACTTACCTACCGAGACACTTATACTGTGGGGCGATATGTCTCCGACACATTTAAAGGATTCTTCGTAACCATCGGATCTGAAGTTATAGTTTCTGTGTGCATAGCACTCATGATATATAAACTAAAGCAGAGTGTAAGATTTCGCGAAGGCCAACAGTGTAGGTCAAAGCAAAACGGTCCCCGCCGCGGTCTCCCTACAGACCTCAGTAAGCAAGAAAATGGGGGCACGGAAGTTCAAGAAGCCCCAATCCCAAACATTACAGAAATGCGATCTCTGGACACGTCTGTAGCAGCCAAAGAGGTGAAAGTTATCAAACAAGTCACTCTAGTTGCTGCTATTTTTGTCCTTTTCAAATTGCCCACTGCGATGCTTGTCTTGGTTCGATACTCCAATCCGAACATGATCTTGAGCGGAATTTATAAGAAAACAGCACACATCATGGCAGGATCTAGGTTCTTTTTCGAGGCCTTGATTGCTGCTATTAATATTTTTGTATACTATTACTACAATACAAAGTACAGAAGCATTCTGAGGGGGCTCTTATGTCCCAGAATGAAACCAGGGACAAGGAAAACTTGCTGGCGAAAGTACAGATCCAAGTCCTCTGAGCACTGAGGGCAACACAGGACCAACCCGCCAAAAGTTAACTGTGTTGACTGTGGTCCTTCTGTTGCCGTGTATGTTATGTAGCCATTTTGTTCATCAGAATACAACATGATCTTGTTCATTTATATAAATGTATCCACTTGTGTGTAAATACATGTATCCTTCATCATCATCATCATCATCATCATCATCATCATCATCATCATCATCATCATCATCATCATCATTAGAGCTTCCCCATTGGGAATGGAGAAACAATCAATCAAGAGCCAGAATTTCAAGCAAGGGCTTCCCCAAAGGAGCTGTACTATCGCCGCGGCTATTTATATTCTTCATAAACAACCTTGCAGAATCCCTCCCAAACCCTGAAAGCCAACAACTAACCTCCGCCAAGCTGATCTACTCCAGGTTCGCTGATGACTGCACAATATTGGTCTGTCACGCAATCAGAGAAAAGGCAAATGAAGCGACACAGTTGATTGTGGACATGGTTGTGAAATGGAGCAATGAATAGAAACTTACCTTGAATGCAACCAAGAGTGAAGTGTGCTTCTTCTCAACATGGGTGAAGGAGACAACGTGGCAACCAGTAATTCAGATCGAAGGGGAAAAGATACCATCCGACCCCGCTCCACGCCTGCTGAGAGTCTATCTGGATTCTGGATAGACAGCTAACCTTTAACAAGCACATTGAGGAAGTGTCCAAAATTGCAACCTCAAAAATGAAGATGATCGGTGCTGTCAGCAACTCATAATGGGGCTGGGATAAGGAGTCGCTCAAGAAAGTATCAGATGTTTGTGAAAAGCAAGATGGATTATGCTGCCCCAGCGTGGCAGCCTTGGCTGAGTGAGACCAGTGCAAAAGCCATGGACAGAATACGAAACAAAGCCCTTCTCTGTGATTCAGGTTAGCTGAAAACTACACCAACAGAAGCGCTGCACTATGAGACCAGAACTGAGCCCTACACTACCTATACAAAAAGAACATGCCACAAATCTGTAGAGATGGCTAAGCGATAGCCAGACAGTCATCCTGGAAAGAAAGCCCCTATTCAAGCAGTCTAGCCTAAAAACAGCATGAAAAGTTGGTTTCGGATAGGCACCGACCTAGCAGACCACCTCTCTCCTGAAGCAGAGAATCGAGGGCCTATCAATCTGGTGAGATCTTGTCCATGGGGGACCCATGGCGAAATCGAAATCCGGACAGAATTGAGAGGAGTGAAGAGCAAAGGCGATGATCCTGTAATGGCACGTGAAGCTGTAGGGGGTGTAATCAAGGAGGTTGGTGCCGATGTAACAATTTTCAGAGATGTATCGGCTATTATAGAAGTGTGTAACTTTTTAAACTGTTTGAACAATTCGCCTGATTGTGGGCCTACATGATCTTACTTATGTAGGCCTATGCTTTAAAGCTGGATCTAGACCTATACGTAATTGCTTTTCATGTTCTTCTCCCTTTTGTAGAGAGACTGGCTAATCATGGTGAGGAATTATAAGAGGAAGACAGTGGCGTACATGTATAACCATGCGGGTATGGAGAACGCGGTCAATCTTGTTACATCTCAGTCCCATCCTCTGACGTCGTCTCAACATCTTCCAGCCCGACTACTGCCCTGAATAGTTAGCAGACCTCACCTAATGTTCCATCGAGTTCGGCTGCCGTTTCCCCATCCAATGATCGATCATTTCACTTTCACCACGGTCTGCACAACAGAACTCCAACAAGAACAAATTTTTCCTTCCGAACTGACTCTGATGATCAAGAAACCAGAATCAGCCAATGGGGTGAACAGACAGGCGGGAGTCTAGAGGCAGTTTGGTGAAAGCCTCATATCGGAGGAATGTATCACTAGCTATACTGCTGGCGGATGAAGAGGAGACAGCCGCAAAGAAAACAAAGGGGAAGAGCAAAGGAAAGGGAAGAAAGGGGAAGGGCAAGGAAAAACGAACAGGAAAGAAGACTGTTGCTGCTGTTCCTCCTCACTCCAAGTGACGACAGTGACAGTGACAATACTCTTGAAATTGAACAGCCACGTCTACACCACAGACCAAACAATAACAGAGACAGTGACAACACCGACAGTGACAATGGCCCTGGCTATGTCCCTCGACCGACATCAAAAGTGAACAGAATGTTTTTAAAAAATTGATTTGAAATATAGTTTCTTCAAGACTGATCCCCATTAAGGCGAAGGCCAACAGCTCTCAATTATGATAATCTACAAAGATTGTTGTTGTGCTCATTTCAGATGTAATTTTTTGTTCCTCTTTGTTTCATTCTGGTTTTTGCATGTCTTTCATAATGTGTGTGAAATTACCGCGAAATGGTGGAAATGTTAATAAAGAGGAAAAATGTGAATTTACGAAGTTTTGTTACTTTTTTCTGTTATTTGTACAGAATTCAAGTTTGAACAGTTGTGGGATTATATTCTAGCATCTGCGTTTGTTGCCATTTTTTGGTGTTTTTTGTGTTTTTTGTGTTGTTGTTTTTTTGGTTTTTTTTTTGGGGGGGGTCCAAAAGTTGCGATTAATTTTCAAGCTTTCAACTCTCTGTGACGACGTATATATAGCAATATGTTGATAGAGGTAACAATCTAAAGCACAAAGAATTTCTTGTGCTCTGTTTTAAGCATTCAGAATATCATTTGTAGTCACACATAGGGTAAAAACGTGAAAAATAAAGATTTCACAATAGAATGAAACCAAAATTAAAACAGCTCGGATAAATAACCACTAAAATTAACAAATAAGGCGCGTGTCCACCTATCCGAGGATTGGCTGTTTTAACCCTAAACGCATGTAATTCAATAAAAAAAAAAGTAGGCCTACAGGATATTGCATGTAAATTATGGAATCACACACAATTGGGGCGTGCCAGTGTCAGTATTCGGTTTTGGTGGAGACTCGCTCTAACGTAAAACATTTATATTTTTTAAAGGGTAGGAACAACATTAAAATGAATGGAATTACGCTGTATAAACACCAAAAAAAAGAAAAACAATTTATCAGAACAATTTTTAGGAAAATTAACACACCTACAAATCAAAACACAATGAAGAGGGAAAAATAAAAGACAGACAGCAATATAAATAATATGTATTGTACTTATATAGCCTACTTCGCATGAAAATAGATAAACATGGACATCTTTAAATGTATCAAAATACATGTCTAATTTGTTATGAAATAGCTTCGTTGTTTGTCTTTTTTTAGAAAAAAGCAAAAATCGCGACCGCGATTCACGGGTTGCGGCCGCGACAAACCCAGATGCTAATTTATTTGCCCTGTTTGTGTGATCACCTCGTCAGTAGAAACTTTCTGACTACAAACTGAAAAAGTTGGGTAATATATATATATATGTATAGTTGATGATGTCCACCATGACGTGATCCCATCTGACGCGGCCTTGTTGGCCCTGCCCACCGAATCACGCTTTGCTGTAGTTCGATGTTCGGAGAAATAAAAGGGGTCGAAAAGTTCACCCCTGGGTGTGATCCTTTCAGTAAAAGGCCCTTGCCTGGAGCGAACATTGTACCACTCTTTGAGAAATCTAGAGCGGGGATGTGACTGTAGATACGAGTTTGGATGATCTATGAATATTTTTTTTGTTCAGTAAAACATGATCTAAAATGCGGGAACTTCAGACTCCAGAGTGGGACCTTAGGGGTGATTTTGTGTAGTAAAATGTTTTGTTTTTTGGGTTGTTCCTTTTCTTTTTTAAGATAAAGGAATCTTAAGTGAACCGGGATCATAAACGATGGGATCTCAGGTGGAGACTTCTGTGTTAGATTAAATCGGATAGAGTACTATTAATGGAGACTCAAACTCTTTCCACCCCCCCCCCCCCCCCCTTCCTCCTTCGTCTTTCTTTAACAGAGAAGTTATTCACCATTTTTGTTAAGCAGGTACTAATTTTTAAAAAATATGGATCCACTGTGACATCGACATTTAGACATCAGTAATAATAATGAGATAAATGGGTTTTAAAACATAAAATAGGTCTACTGGCTTTCCTAATCTCAAGGACCTCGGAATAAAACCTTCTTTTCTACCTAGATTTTAGAGCGAGAGTAGGGAAGCGCAGGTTGACCATGGTTCCGGTGCGAGAGAGGGCCTCTATCAGGCGTGCGTTGCCGCCTATAAAGCAGCCTCCAGTTGTATAACCACCTTGCCTGTCATTCAACAGGTCACGGGTTCGAATCCGGACAGCAACGGAAAATTTTATTCTCCAAAATGTTCTCCTTTCATCTTCTTTTCTGCTCTCTAACATTGTTCTGTCGTCAGCGCTTTCGTCTCCACTTTCTGCCCCTCAGCTCCCTCTTCTGGGGTCCTGACTCTTTCTGCAGCCTTTCTACTGCTACGCATTGGCTCCTTCTTATTGTTGTCTTTCAGTCACACTCACGATCTTCTGGTAGGGTAAACTTTCTCGGACAAGGGCGAAATATCTCGGAGGTCCCGTGTGCAAATTGTGCACGTTAAAGATCCCTTGCTGGTCCAAAATCGATAAGAGCAAGTAGACTTCGGCCGTCCCCCGGGCAAAGTTCAAAATTTCCTACCAACTGAAAATGTTTAAAGTGTTCCGCGCACTCATACGACCTTATGCAGTTGTGAGTGTCGTAAATTACTTACCAAAAAAACTTTAGCCTAGTTTAACTTGACCAGAAACCTAGAATCTCATAAAATTCAAGCTAGAGAGAAAAGAGAAAACGACCTCATAATAATATGTAGAGCTACCAGGGTTGGTGATTTTTAAAATTTAAATCAGATATCTTTGATTTAAATCGGGTTTTTTGTTGTTGATTTTTTTTAAAAATGTCGACAGTTTGGGATTTTTGGTGGCTAAAAGTATGTTCTTTTAGTGCAAAATGCATTGTCTTTATTTTAACTAATGATTAATTTAAGCAACTAGAAAGCCTCTGCAATATCAGTGAATTATGGCTACAGATAAAAAATGAAGAAAATGTCAGTCTAAAAGGAAGGGGGGGGGGGGGTAATTATGCATAGATAAACTTGCATTTTATTACAGTGTGTGCGTGCGCACACGCTTGTGTTGGTCTAAAAAGAAAAAGAAAATGCTAATTTCAATTATGAAAAAAGTAAATTGAATACTGTATTATTTTACAGCGATAGGGGGGAAAGCAGACTTTTAAGCTTGATTATATTAATCTACTAAACCTTATATCTGTTTTATAAAACAAAGGAAAGGAATTCTGAACGTTTAAAGATGTAAAATCAGAATACATTTTTTAAAAAGTGATTTAAATCACTGAGTTTTATTTTTAAAATGAAGTTTAACCTAGTTTAAAATCAACTGATTTAAATCAACCCAACCCTGATTTCAATTAAATTATGAAAAAAAAAGTAAATTGAATAACTGTATTATTTTACAGTGACAGGGGGGAAAGCAGACTTTTAAGCACGATTATATTAGTCTACTAGATCTAAACGTTATATCTGTTTATTAAAACCAAGGAAAGGAATTCTGAATGTTTAAATATGTAAAAACTGAATACATTTTTTAAAAAGTGATTTAAATCACTGATTAAAAAAAAATAATCAAGTTGATTAAAATAAAAAAAATCAACTGATTTAAATCAACCCAGCTCTGATTTCGATTAAGGTAGAAAAAAAGTAAATTGAATACAGTATTATTTTACGGTGAAAGGGGGGGGGGGGAAGCAGACTTTTAAGCATGATTATATTAGTCTACTAAACTTTATATCTGTTTTATGAAACCAAGGAAAGGAATTCTGAATGTTGAAATATGTAAAAACTGAATAAAATAAAATTTTTAAAAAAGTGATTTGAATCACTGATTTTTATTTAAAAAATCAAGTTGATTTGAATTTTTAAAAATAACTGATTTAAATCGACCTGATTTAAATCAACCCAACCCTGAGATCTACATCAAAACGCCTGGACGCCTGGACCCAAGATGTAAGTGTACATGTACAGTGTCAGTGTTTTCAGTTTGTATTGTTATATCATAAGCTTACTGTCATGAAATTATTATATAGATCGTAAACTTAGACCTACAGGCTGGATCTAAAATTTATTTACAGTAGGATAATATTGGTCTTTTAAAATAAAAATAAAAATATATATAATACCACAATTTTAAAAAACTTTTTTCCCCAATAGATCTAGATCTAGATTCTAGTATTAGATCTAGATATATAAATGATATAAGATAGGAGCAAAACTAAGGTTGTTATTCTTGATATCAATTTCCATTTTTCAGTGGAGAAAACATACAAAAACCAAATTTATCCCAATAGACCATGCTGACAGGGAACTTACTAAATTATCAGAAATCCTTTTTGTACAATAAAAATAATTTTACGGATGTGCCTGCCAGAAGCGATGGCACTCGACTACAGAATTTCTTCTACGCCTGTCAAACTAACGCCACTATAGAAAACATCTTTGGCGTGTCCGAACACAAAGCGCGTCTCCCATCATGCCTCACATCTTCTACAATAGAGAGCTGACGAAGTCGATATTTTCCGTATCGAATGATATCTGAGAAAGAATCGATACTAGGTATTGAAAGAACCCCCACAAAGAACGACAAAATGAGAGGAAATAAAAACCGTGTAGCCTACCTCTTCAAAATGTTCCCATGGCTAGCCTAAAGGGCTTTTTAAAAAAAATAGTAACTGTACCTGATTTTACGTAACTGGTTCGGAGAAAAGCATACATCTAGGCCTAATATCTCTGTCTGCGCAAACCTCCACTTCAAGAGTTCATCTGAAAAAGTTCATTTTTTTATTCATAAGGATAGGAACTCAATTTGCAAAATAAATCTGTAATCAGTTTTTATTAAATAAAAGCTGTTTCTTTTATAAATGTGTTATCAAAATTGTTATTACAATTTCTAAAGTCAAAATTTCAAAAACGATTTTTAAAATATTTTTCTGAAGAAAAGCGCATCAAAATATAATGCGATTTAAAATTGATCATTATACAAGCAGATTTCATGATTTCACAGAATATGCCCAGGAACAGTATATTTGTAGCATTATAATATGAAAAGGCAACGTGGATTTAATTGAATGACCGACATTGTAGGGTATTTGTACTGCCAAAATATAGTAATATTAACTCAGTATTTCATATGACCTCATGGAACGACTGAACATGAACTATGAAATTGGGACCAGTTACAATTTAAAATGTAAGGAGAACACATAGCACCAAACACAATATAGTTGCCAGAGAGCAGATACAGGCTCATTATTATCATGTTACCTAATTTGGCCCACATTTCTCTACCTTTTCCTCGAGCTATGTTAGCACATAAAAAATTAAGTTTTAGAATAATCGTCTCTTGCACGAAGTATCGAGTATCGATCAAGTAGTTCTCATCATTGAGTATCGATAACACAAAACGTTTTTGTCGACAAGTACTGGATTGGTATCGAGTTGTACCCAACTTCTACTCTTCAAAGTGTGTGTTGACAAGCATCATGGCGTCTAATTTCAAAATCGGAGATCTTGTATGGTATGAACATGTATTTATGATTTAGTATGATGGTTTATCGACTCTTGTATTTCCAGTTTCTTAGAATTAACTCTTGCCTTTTAATTTTTATTGCAGGGCAAAGATGAAAGGCTTCCAAGCATGGCCCGGAAAGGTAAGTGAAGGAGCCGGCATCCAGCATTGTTGATGTTGACAGTTGATTTATTTTGATTTTGTGGCTGTGCATCACTACTTGTTGTGGTTGGTTGCTTCAGTTTATAGTTCTCATGTTAATATCTTTGTTGTTAAAGATGTTCCACACCCTATTTTGTGTACCACTGGAACGTATGTAGATCTAGAGCCATAAGTCCTACAGGATCTCTAGATTAGATCTACCTTCTCTAATAAGTGTTGAAATTGAAGAGTTCCACTCTGAAAGTTGGCCCTACTGCAAGGCCTAGGAGCACACGCCTCATTCAATGTTCAACTCTTATATTATGTCTTACTACTCAGACTCCTACCTGCACTTGAAGTCTAAACCAAGCAATTTACCCCTCATATTTCGTTACATTGCGTCCTTTTTTGTACGAGTTCAATGGCAGTTGCATTGACGATTAGATTCTAGATCTAGAATCTAGATCTAGATTCTAGTAGGATGAGGCTTTGGCTTCTAACTTAGCTTAGAAGTTAGGTTAAAGACATACATGATGTCTTGTAGTTTTATGATTATTATTATAGGCTAGGCCTATATGCTGAAGATTAGAATTACTGATGGCAGATGGTTGAGAGTAACAACAAAAAAAGGAAGAGAGATCAGGACAACATGTTTGATAGGAGTAGGAGGAAGACGACCTTCTATTCAAGTCTGTTCTCACCTGGGCCTGGGGTGAGAATGGCGCAGTTGTAGGCCTCTCACGGGGTTGTGAGGGCGAACCTTTCGGCTATTTTCACCCGGTGTGTGTTCATTGCTTAGTGCATTGGCTCAGGCAGATCACTCCGGTTGAGGGGGCGAGCCTTTTGGCTATTCTCACCCGGTGTGTGTTCACCGTATTCAGTGTAAACAACAGTGCTCTTGTGTTAAAAGCGTTCAATTTTGTCTACAGGCAGTGAGTGAGAGGGATAGAGAGAGGTGAGAAAGAGATAGGGAGAGAGAGAAGTAGTGAGAGCTTCCGAGTAACACAAAATGGCAACCGGTGTAGTTCGGCTGATTCGAAAAGTGAAATAGCCGTAGCATCTTTTTAGACGACCAAATTAGTTTACTTTTGTGCTATAATATGTTTTTGTTCTTAGTTTTTGTCAATTTGATCATGCACACCAATAGACAGTGTATTCAGAAAGTAGTAGGAAAAACAAGTCTTGTTTCCCACCGGGTGAGAATAGCTGACGCTGTCAAGTCTCACCCGGTATGAGAGGTTGATCATATTTTTATTCTGACCCGGGGTGAGAATAGCCACTTCCTAGGAGGAAAGAGGGAGTAAACCACACCAGAGCACCCGTCAAGTAATCGCATTGCCTTTGACTACATTCATGGCGCAGTGAACGTAATTTGCTGGCTACGTTCATGGCACCCTGAATCATCCACCATTGGCACAGAGGCACTACTAAAACGCTATGGTCTCAACAAATTGAATGAGGAAACAGCACAGGAATACTCGCGTGAAAAATAATGCAGCGGTGGTTTAAATGCAAAGGAGTTTACGGAGGGTGAATGCAGGCACATCAAAACAGCCGCGGTTGACATTGCCTCGCTTGCTCAGTGTGCGAACACGACTTCGATCCTCTTCCCGTGTGAGGACACGCCAAAGCTCGACGATTTGAAAATAAAAGCCGTTCGAAGAAACAAGGGAGAATGGAAGAAGAGGGATGGGAGAGGGGTAAAAAAAAAGAACCAAAAGGGATATGGGTAGGGGTTGAAGTGAGCAAGATCATTCTTAAATTGCAAACTACATTCAGGGCTCTGTGAATGTAGTCGCTGTGTAATTATAATATAAATTACCTGTTTAACACTTTTCACCCGCACAGTGTGCAGAGCGCGCAGCCCTAATCCCCACGGACCAGGGTACAGGTGCTGTAGATGCTATCACACCGTTGCCGATAGGCGTCCCATGGGGAAAAGGGACGGCTTCTTACCATCACAGATGGGCGTCCCGTGGGGGCATAGTGTTAACCACCGCATTCCTGTGTTTTTTCCGGTTGGATAGCTAAATAAATTCCATCTTGTCGACCTTTTACTACTTTAAAATTTTACCTAAATTGAGGTAGAGGTCTATAGTATTTATTTAATAATTTGAAAATTTCAATCAGTTCGAAATAGGTATTATTTTAACCTGGCTTTGTATTAAACATAAAACTTTTGTTTTTGTTGTAAAATCTCAATCACATTAATTATACAGTATTAGTGTTTAATACTCACACTTGCTGTAAAGTAAAATAGTGAGGATAGCATTCAGAATTATTTTTTTTAATCAGATAAATTGGCAAATCAAGTATAGACTCACTGAGACAGTCTGTAAGTTGTCTTTTTACAACAAACTCAAAGCAAAGATGAGAGTGACATCTCATTGGTAGACCATAGTCCATAGTTTTACGTCTTTCCTTTCCACTTGTTTTCTCTATCTTGCTTTTCCCTGAGTTAAATATCGATGTGTTTCTTTCTTTAACTGTCTACAACATATGAAACTAAATTCTTCTACCTTGCTTAGACTCCTATATAAAAAAAAGTGTTTTCTACCTTTCCTACAGATTGTGGAGCCTAAAGAGAACATCAAGAAGCCTGCCAACAAAAAGAATGTACAGTTTGTTTACTTTTATGGATCTGAAAACTAGTAAGTAGTCATTTTTACTTGTCATCATAAGATTATCGTTTTTGTGGGTTAGTGCGTCTTTTGGATGACACTATTTGGTTTGCGAAATACAGATTAAGTGGATACCAGATCTTCAAAGAATTTCAATTTTTATCCGAATTGCTTTAAAACAAGATTAAAGGAAAGAGGGGTAAATTCTAAGATTTGTGGTTTTTAATGTTTAAAGATCCATTGATAAATTTTATATGAAATAATTGATTATATTTGGGTGTTTTGTTGCAAAATTTTTTAGGAGACTGCTTGAAAATATCGCCAAAAAGAGTTCAACGTTTCTTCTTGTATTTTGAGGGAAAACCGTTCATGAATCAGTAATGTGAGGCATTGCAAAACTTCTTACATTTTCAACATCTTAGTTTAAAAACTACTGTTGTTAAATTTTGAACTCTGGCCAGAAATGTAGCTTCGATCTGAAAAGAATCAGCGCTGTTCAGCTGTTCTCCGATCACCCCTTCTACGTAACAAAGGATAGGGAAAACCCGCAATGGACCCATTGGTGACCTGTTTGGTTTTAGGCCGCAAGGCAGGCTTGTTCAGTTTGTGAACCAGTTTCCGGCCCTATCTATTATCACTGGATGGGTGATATTAAGTTGGTACATAAAATGTTACGTATGCAAAGAGATCTGAAATTTTATAGCAATAAAGAAGACATGTGGGGTGCCTGTCTGGTCAGCATCCATGCAGCATCTCCTCTTAGCTTTTGAAAAAGGGAAGAATATTTGACAAACATTGCAACTTCTATGGTTCTAGAAATCTGTCAACACTGGACACTCCCATCTTATAGTAAGTTTGGCCTTTCTTTCGGTTGGTTGTCAAGTTTCATTCTTTTTCGTCTACCCATTTTCCCATGATAATACTCTTAAAAGAGAGTGGCCTCTGATCCCATACAACCCCAAAATTGCCACTCGTGCGAAGTGGGCATTGCTACGTTGAAGCAGGTGCTTTGGCTTTTATATTTCTTGCAGTATTTGCTCTTGTGTTTTCAACATTTTCCAAAGCAAGTCTACAAGAGAAGGTACTAGTTTTATATATATGTGTGTAAAACATGCATCACACTACAGGCAGACTTTTTCTTTCTCTGCCTTACCTGCCCTCATAGTTCCATCAAGTGACACAGAAAATGGAAGTTGCAGACTATAGACCTGCCAGTGTTCCTAATTTTATTGGGAAATTTCTTAATTCAGGCTGCCTTTCCAGAGGTCCCAGTAACCATGATGTCATTTTCCTGATTGATTTATGCCGTAGAGTAAAAATGATTTTTTCCTTGAATTTGTGAATGAATGAAAACTGGAAAAGTGTGTGCTTACTGGATGCAGCGCTACCTTCTCTGACAATAGCAGCATTTATTTTTTGTGTATAGTCTAGCCTCTTCAAATGTTTTGCTGGATTTTGTACTGGCAGTAGGTAGTTGAGAGTTTAATTGTGGAATGATGATCTTAGCATACATTTTTCCTATTTCAGAAATTGAGGGGCTCATTTAATTTTGTTTGATGGGAAACGAAACATATATTTGCGTTTTTTGGTAGCATTACCACACACCCCGGCCAGAAGTCCAAAAACATGGTGGACTTTCCAGTATAGGGTAATCCTGGGAAATGTTTATTTATTTCACTGTTGTTTTTTTGCATCTGGCCTATATACTATGTATATTTCATCAATGCATGCTTGAGAAATGAGAGCATTCGTTGAAGAAAATATTTTTTATTCCTGATATCTTCTGTGAGAGGTGAGTTTATATTGAAAGAAAGAGGGTTGGTCGGTCGGTAGCAAGTCTGAAACCTGCCAATCCAGTTTACAATTTTTTACCCCCCACGCCCTATTTGGGTCATGCAGTTTTGAATTGGCGGTTTTAGAAAGTTAAGTTATTTCGCAGTTTACATTGAATATCTTCTTGGTAAAGGTTATTGTATTTGGTCAGGACTCACATGTACTTTATGATTAAGATGCCTGTAGTTATAACATTTAATTTTGTCTTTTGCTTTGTTATGAGCAATAAAAATATAAATTGTTTGTTTTGTGAATGATTGCCTCTGGGCCTTCTTATTTTTCTTTATTTGTTTTATGCTTGTATATTAACGAACAGTTAGCCAGTTTTGTTAATAATGAAATTATGCTATCATCTTCGCAGTGCTTGGATCCAGGAGGAAAACATCTATCTGTACCCTGAGTACAAAAGCAAGTATGAAGGCAGCTCTCGCATACCCAGGGGCTTTAAGGAAGCACTTGAAGCCATTGAAAATGAGCACCAAGCAATGCTGGTGAGTATTGTATAACACAGACTTGCCATTCGTTTCGATTTAATCAGAATCCAAATTTTTTGCCTCAAATCTCAAGCATTCTGAATCGTTTCAATCTTGATTGCTTGTGTCCTGATTTTTTGTGAGAACTTTCTGTACGTAGGAAATCGTAGCATTATTTTCAGAAATATCTATGCTGAATTTTGTAGTTGACTCACCCCATGTAGTGTTGGGTCTTTGCTCGCACGTGTTATTTTAACTATAATTATAATCGAAGTAGTATCGGTTTTTTGGCATTCTAACTTGAGATATTCTCAAGATCTACTTTTGCTTTTGTTACCTCTCAGAATTCTCCGATGATGGCCTGATTATAACTGTTACAGTTGCGACATACAGATAATCAATATTATTTGTAGTTCTGCTGTTACTTTCAAAACTTGCTTCGTCCGTCCCTCCGAGATCCTGATTTTTTAGATTTCATAGAGTGGCAGGTCTTGATAGCATGTTGCTGCTGCAACAGTATGACATGCAAAGTGAAACAGGGACATCTATTTTTGCCTACATAAAATGGGTTTTGACAATAATAACAATGACAGTCATTATTCATCTCTCAGGAAGAACTTTTTCTAGTTCACTGTGCAAAAAAAATTCATCATCTTCAACATCAGAATAAGCTAACAATAAAATTAAATACTGAAAAAGCAGGTGTTTTGTTGAGGAATTTGATTAACAATCTTGATTTGGAGGGTGGCAATGATTCGTAGTCCAAAATTGTTGGTTGGACAACTTGCTGTCACTCGAAAAGTGCCTTCTTCAAGCATGGAATGGTCACAAAGAAGGGAAGTATTATGTCTGACCAATGCTATAAACATGGATTTTGAGAACTGGAAGGAGATAAATTGTATTAACCCTGTCTGTACGCCATGGGGTCATTTTGTACCCCCGGGATTGTATTCTTCACATTTTAGAATATTTCTAGTACGAAGATCTTTGAAATTTTCAGTATTTCTCAAAAAATCATTTTGCCAGACTGCTATACAAAGTGTACGGATGGGATTATAATGAGTAAATTTCCTCTTTGGAAAATGGTGGCGCAGAGTTCCCCACTTCTTATGGATACGATAGTAAAACACGACGTACGGACAGTGTTAAAGTAAGGGAGATGAAAACGACCAGCTGTGTGTCATTCTGGTTGATTGGAGGAGTTAGTAAAAAATTGCAAATGTGAACATATGAGCACAGGTGCAGAAGTTAGTTACAAAATGTATTCATGTATATGTGGATTTTATGTGTTCACACTATTTTTATTGTTTTTGTCTTTTCTCTCAGCATTTGATTTTAGTTTTAAAAATATTTTTTTAGTGTCTATTGAGGGTCCTGCAAGTGCTACCCAAATTTGAGGTATAGATTTACTGTGTGTGTTTACTATTTCGGCCTTGTCAGGCTTCTGGCAAGTTGGAAGATTTACCTTCTATCGATGAAGAGGTGGCACTGATGCAGAAGTCTGCGGGTGTCGAAGGAGATGCGTCAGCATCCACTCCTGCTCCAAGAAAGGTGAGTTTTTTAGCTCGTATTTCCACTTCATAATTTATGACGAAAGGATTTGGCTACTATGGGGAAAAGTTTACTCTTGCCTGTAAGTGGAATGCATTTATACAGTATAGGATTTTGCTTTTCAATATCTGTCTCTATTATTTCGATGGTCTGTATGAGTCACTCAGGAATTGTGTAATGAAATCCAATGTTGAATGTTTATTTCAGTGCTTTGTCTTTGAACATCGGTCCTGTTACGTCTATTCTTGGACTTGTTGCGTCTAGATGCCATTTGTAGAGATCAGTAATCGGTTCTGTGTCTTTGCTTTTGCATCACGTCTTTTGTCAAGACATGCCTAGGCTTCAAAACTCTGCAGTTAATTCCTCTCCTTTTTCAGTGTGCCTTGACTTTGCCTTTTCCAGGCTTAAAATTGTTCCACGGCTGTTCAGTTCTACTATCCTTGCGGAGCTCTTAGTTTAACCCATCCGCTGACCTCCCGGGGTCATAAATCCCACCTGACCTCCAGGCCACGAATCCCTTTCTGGGCGATAGTGCTGTTAGCCGATTTGGGGTAGAAGTCTGTGATTTTTTTTGGATTTAGGCCCCTGTGAATGTCCTCTCTTGTCTTATCTATCATTACGAAGTATCAAATAAAAGTCCAGACTCTCCCCAATAACCCGCTTCCTTTAGTTTGGTTCTAGTTCAAATCGTGTGTACACACTGCCTCTGTACTTAACCCTGCCTTGTGGTGCACATATTTCTCAGATTGCTACAAAGATAAGAATTTTTTTCCATTCGTGAAACGCAGATTGTGTCAAAGGATGTGTTGTAACATAACTGGTCAAATTGCAAAACAATGATAATGGCGCTGGAAAATGTCACCGTGGCATTTTCAAGATATGATGTTGGAGGAATTATGAAGTTCTATGTAATGCTAGGAAATTCGGGTAATTCTGCTGTTGAAACACAGGTTTCATGTTAGTAAAGCATTGGGCATGCAGACCCTTTCAGTTCATACCGTTAGAAAACGTTGTAGAGAGGTTCAAAGTGGAAGGTCAAAGTGACTATGGGAGAGATAACAGTGCTTCCTGTGAAAAAAAAATGTTGCGAAAATGAGGTCTGCTGTTTTAAGAAGATAAAAATGGTGAGTTGTGAAGGAATGGGAATGATATTGTGGGCTTGTCAAAAGCTAACTGTTCAAAGGCAAAGAGTATATAAACAAAAACATGGTATTCACGGAAGACCAGAAAGAAGCTCGAATTAACTTTGTTATATAATAGTATTGAAACCATTCCTGTCTACTAGTCTCTTGACGGCCAAATTTATCTGAACAGAATTGCCACTTTTGATGAAATGTGGATTTTTTCATGGAACCCAGAGTTGAAAAAACAGCAGACAGGCTGAACAATGGACAGATCCTAACCAACCACAACAGAAAAAACATATTGAAAACAATGAGGAATCAAAGTAGAGCACGTGTCCTTTGACAGTACAAGCATAATTTTGTTCTGGGAAGTTTACTTCGTTGATGGTCAATAGCACAAACCAGTCACAAAAGACAAACTAAGGGTACCCATTTGCAAAAGAGACTGGGTATTCTGGAATGTAGTGTCATCTACCACCACGATAATGCGCTTGTCCACAAATCCAGAGTGGTCTCTGAACTTCTCGAGGGCTATGTGTGGGATTTTCTGGAGCATGTTGTAAAGTACCCTAGTACCCTATTTGTGTGACATGTGCCTTTTCCTGTTTTTGTTTTTTTTGGATTCCCTGTTTTAGACAAAAATAGTTATGCCATAATCACAGAAAAAGAAAGGTTTTTTGTTTTTTTTGCTCTACTTAGTTGCCGTATCAGTTACATTTTTGAATACACCATATATATATATATGCCTCCCAGGAAGTTAAGATTGTTTCAGAATGGTAGCAGGTCCGCTGAGTAATAGGTTATAAGGCCCAGAGCTAGCTGTTGCTCGGAATTTGTACATTCAAATGCTATTTATTTTGAATGTTGTACCAATCATGGTCTTTTGAATTGATGAAGCTATTACTACTGTCTTTGGGTTTTGCAAACTTGTCAATGATGGACCGACTCTTTGTCAAAGTGATAAAATAAGCTTCACTGAAAGAAAAAAAAGAAATATTTTTCAGTTGTATCAGTCCAATGTAGACAAAAGTGTGAAGTTTAGTTACGATGGAAAAAGTAAAGCAATGTTAAGATGGAAATGTGTTTGTTTTTTTAAATTTGAGTATTTTTCATATTTGACTGATAAACTTAAAATTTGTTATGCAGTAGATTGATATTGGAGCTTTATTTGATTTCTGTCCATTTTGGTTTGTGGTAATTATGAATATTCCTCTACCTTGAATGCTTTTTGTATTCCAAAACCAATTGTGGCCCCGACTTTTCATGTTGAAAACAATTTTAGCATTTTAAGTTTTTTTGAAAATGTACATTTGCAACATGCAATATTTTTTAAAAATTGTGTTATTTCCTCTACATGCACAGATTAAAAAACAGAAAGACTCTAAAGATGGAAAAGAGTCTCAAACCAGAAAGGTGGGTACATTTTGTGTCATGTGTACAGGCTTTTATGGTATTGAGTTAGTTGTGTATTGTGTGTCTAGAAAAGTTTTTATTGACAGTGAGTCACAAGCACACGCTTGGGCATACTCACCTTCACATGCACGCATACACACTCACACACATAATATTAAATTCACATATACACGTAGTGTGTGAGAGAGTGAGAAAGAAAAAGATGGACAAACATACAAATGGAGAGAGAGAGGAGGAGGGGGCGGGATGGGAGGGGAGAATGAATGAAAAAGAGAGAGAGAGGGGGGATTGAGGATTGGGGTGGAAAGGATGTACGTGTGTTTGTATTTAACTTTTGTTGTGCATGTTGGATGTGTTGTGAAATGACGGGTACCTCATAAATTAACTTTATAGGTGTTTGGCAGCTCTGTCGTTGTTTT
>NW_004797392.1:395163-406149 GCF_000002075.1 Aplysia californica
GGGGGGGTAGTGGTAGGAAAATACCTCTTTAGAAGATTAAACTTCCTGATGCACAATAATTTGTATTGTCAATTTGAGTTTTTCATGTTTTTTGTCTGTTTTCAGAGTAAACTGATGTCCCCAATGCGCAAAGGCGGCATGAAGCGACCTAGTGGTTCCTCCCTTGACTCTGGAGCTTCATCGTCTGCTAAAAAGTAGGCTCAAGTTTTTTTCCCCTTCTTTTTAAAACCTCTTTGCTCTTTAGGAAGTCTATCTCCAAACAGTAGTTTCATGTTGTTACCATGGATGTGTTCATCCATTTGTACGTCACTTGTTAGTGATTGGCGAGTGCTCTGGTATGGTTCTTTCCTAATCAAACATCTATCGTCCTTCTCCATCCTTCTTTGTGTTTGTTACAGTCTTGTAAAACCTCTAGTTTGTACTGTCTTGTTAAATCTCTAATCTTCTTCAGCACTTATATGACCAAATTGTGTTGCAAGTGCTGTAAAACGCTTGCTAAAACCAGTATCCCACTCCTTGCCACAACTGGCTTCCATTTTTCCTGGCCTCTGCTTTGATGTATTATTTCTTGAAGTTGTGGACCAATGTCTACTTTTACGTTTTCTACATACCAGTGGGTGGTTGGCGGGTGCTCTGGTGTGGTTTGCTCCTTCTTTCCTATAAAAAAATCTATCGACCCTATCTGCCCTCCTTCTTTTTAATGTATGTTACTTTCTTGTAACACCTCTAATCTTCGGCACTTATATGACCTTATTGTGTTGCAAGTGCCGTAAAACTCTTACAAGAACAAATACAAGTTTTCTACATGTACTATGTAGAAGGTCTTCCCTTATATATATATCATTTTTCTTTCCCTCTATTTTACCCTATAGTCTGTTGTCGTCAGGTCCACTTTGATGCTCTTATGTGTTTTTGCTCCCTCTTTCCTACCACACATGTATCATCCTTATAAATCTCTCCTTCTTCTTTTTGTATTTTTATTACTTTCTTGTAACACCTAATCTTCAACACTCATTAACCATTGCAATTTCCCCCCTCCTCTCTGTCTCTCTCACATATTGATGGGGGTTTTTTTTGGTTGTTTTTTTTTCCACTCCAGGTTTTTCATGTCTAAGAGTGGGAAGTCATCAGACCTTGATATCTCCATGAGAGGTGGTGATGACTCTATGCGTGACTCCTATCACTTCACACACACTTTGGGCACAGGAGACATGGGAGTGGCTGCCAAACTGGAGGATATTGATGAAGTTATGTCTGAGGAAAAGGTGAGCAGAGGCAGGAATTTATAGAAGGGGGAGGGGGGAGGGATGATGGCTGGAAGTTTGGGTTAAAAGTACAAGTGCAGAAAATGTGTGTATATATAATCTATCTAGATGTTACATATACATGGACTACAGACATTACTCAGTACCAGTACCAGAGTACAGGCAGTAAAAACTTTTCATGGGGGGGCGGTCTTGAAGTGTGGTGTTTGCATCTCTTTCCGTAGTTCCAGAGTTTGAAACCTGACAGCGATGGAAAATTTTTCACTTTTTACCCCCTTTCCGTTCTCTCGACATGTTTTGTCATCTGCTTTCATCTCATGTTTTTGGTCATGGAGAGGTTGGCAGATCTGATTGTTTACAGATGAATAAGACTGGTGGAGATATAAGACTGACTCCAGGGGGAGACCTGGGTTTAGACCATATAGATGTAGATGTCCATGGTCCCAGTGTAATCTTTTTCTGAATACCCCTACTTGAGTCTCAGGGGGTAATTGACTGTTAGGTCTTCATGTTCATCTCACAGTGCAGCTGATTTTTACATACATTGTTGTTTTATCATCTACATTCAATGTGGCGTCGGTGGCCTAGTGGTTAGGCTATCGGTCTCATAACCGTGAGGTAAGCTGAGAATTATTCTGAGTGGTCTATGATTTGCTGGGGTAATAATATAGTGTAAAGCGCTTAAAGCTTGCTTTCGAGTGGGGACATGCGCTATACAAATGCTATTTATTGTTATTATGTAGAATCATCCATGTCCTGACAGGCAGCTTAATCAACTTGGTGCCATTCTGAAAATACTCTTGAATATTTTTACTGACTCAAGAGTGGCTGTAGTTTTGGGTGGGAATTAATTTTGAATGGCAGCGTAAAAGGCTTACACTGTGTTCAATTTCAGAACCTCCAAAGGATCTTTAACCTGCGCGTCAAATCCAAACTTCTGAAATTTTTTGTCCTTTCCCAAAAAGAGTAAGTTCTTGATCCTACCTGTCCTAGGGGTGTAGAAAATATAAGAAAAGAATTGGACGCTGATGTGGATCAAATGCTTGACCTTCTGGTTGACAGTCAGGCACCATATTATCGCTCTCGCAAGCAATCCACTGAAAGTCCAAGTTTTGATACTTTTTTCGATTTTTACAACTTCCCAGAGCTCAATGAAAGATGCACCTTCAACACCTCCCAACTGCAGTCAAGGCTTACAATTTTCCTGCTTTTCATGATTTCTGTTAAGAACAATACGACTTAATCTAGTTTGTTGTCTCTTGGGTAAAAAGTAATAATAAATAAATAGCATTTGTATAGCACATGTCCCCACTCGAAAGCAAGCTCTGTGCCTTTTACACTATATTATTACCCCAGCAGACCATAGAACACGGAGAAACATTCTCAGCTTCCCAAGGAGATTTCCGTGCACGCAGCTGGTTAAGCGCTCAAACACTAACGAACTGCAAGACCTTTCACTGTCTATAGCTGGGTACCCATTTTCACTGGGGTGAAGTGGGGAAAATTCGTGTTTTAAGTGCCTTTCCCAAGGACACAACATCAAGCCCGCGGCTCGAACCCGCAACCTCACGATTACGAGTACGGTAGCCTAACCACTAGGCCACAGACGGCGCAACGTATGGACTTATATGGATTGTTTGCAATATCGACAATATCTTTTGATCTTATGAGCGCACATCCCAGGTGTACTGTGGGGGATCAAAACAATATATTTGCTACCTGATGGCTAAATGATTATTGACAGAGTGGGAGGAACAGGCGCTTAAGTGGGGTCCCGCATCGGAACTGCACAGGCTGCTTTTATATCTTTGAATAGGATTTGGAGCAAAGCTAAGGATCTTCAACTCAAATGTGAAGTCAGTCCTATTGTATGGATGTGAGACATGAAAATCAACTCCATGATTTGCATAGGGAGGATCTAGGTTTTTTTTAGCAGGTGTCTCGGGAAGCTGCTGAGGATCAGATGGATAGACAGGGTCACCAACAAGGAAGTATTGAGAAGAGCGAGACTGCCCGGTCAGGGATGGGGTGGGAGGGTGGTGGTGGGTTGGACATGCTCTCGGAAAGTCAGGAGGCTGCATGGCAAGGAGGGTTTTGGATTGGGGCCCGTGGGGTGAAAGATCAAAGGGAGGACCATGTGGAAGCTGGAGAGGAGTCACAGAAATAGATGTACAAAGAGGTGGGAAGACATGGAAAGGCGGCTAGCCCAGGATAGGGAAAGGTGGAAAGTGTTTGATCCGGGGTGGGAAAGACAATGATGATGATGGAGGAATGACTCATAGAATTCCAGGATAAAGCCCGAAAGTGCAAAGAGTTGGTGTTATGGTACAGTAAAGGGTCTTGTGACACTGTAAACTGTGTGATTCATGGATACCTTTTTTCCCTTTTTAATCCCATTATTTCCATTATTCTCATAAACCCCACCCCACCCCCATTTATTGTCCTAAATATTGGTCTTCTGTTTCACTCCATATTAGTTCTGTCTTTCATACTGTCAACCATCTTTTTGTTGGCAACAAATATTTGCACAAAATCCCCATGATTGTACACATTGTCCAATTTCATGCAACCTCCTCCAGTCTTTTCCTTTCCCCCCCCCCCCATAAAAGCATTGTTTTTCAGTTCCACACTTTTGAAAGATAAGTATATATATATGTATGTGTGTGTGGTTGGGAGGTGCCACTTAGTCAGTGGGTCTTACTAATTTTATTATCCTTCTTCTGTTTTTGTTTGTCTTGCTTTCCTTTTCTCAACTCTAGATGACCATTATTGTGTTGATGTGCTTTTCTTTCCTTGGGTGCCTTTGCCTTGTTTCATCAAAAAAAATAGGAACCAAGAGATTTATATATACATATATATATGTGAACAGTGGATGAGATCCTGGTGGGTGGTTGGCGGGTGTTCTGGTGTGGTTTTGCTTCTTCTTTCCTATTAAACATCTATCGTCCTTATCTCCCCTTCTTTTTTATGTTTGTTACTCTTTTGTAACTCCTCTAATCTTCTGGCGCTCATATGACCTTGTGCAGTTGCGAATGCTGAAAAACCTCTACTAAAACTAAGGAGGTCTTGGTTGGTTTTTTTCTTTTTTAGACCTCCCTGTTTACCATGGGCTCTATCATTATTTGTTTTTTTTGTTTCATCACAGGTGGCCAGCAAAACAGTTATCCCTACTCCCCTACGCATTGGCTTCCTGGGTCTGGGCATCATGGGTCAAGGAATGGTGATGAATTTGCTGAGGTCGGGCCATGAGGTCACTGTGTGGAACAGGACAGCCACCAAGGTAAAAACTTGATGACACTTTTACTCCTTTCGCTGTCATTCGTCGAGCTTCTAGATGTGACAAAAATAGAGCTTGTGTCATCTCAGAACTTGACTAGTGGGTGGTTGGGGAGCCCTCTGATATGTGCTTCTTTCCTATCTTATATCTATCGTCTTTATCTCCCCTCCTTTTTTCTTTGTTACTCTTTAGTAGTTATACTTGTTACACCTCTAATCTTCTGCAGCTATGTGACCTTTTTGTCTAGTAAGTTCTGTAAAACTCTTACTAGAACTAAAAGCGAACTTGACTAGTGGGCATGATACTTTCAAGAATCATAGTCATAGTCAGTGAACCCTGACACACTTGTAGGGAGAAGAAAACACCTTTAGAAATACAAGTAGTTACAACTGGGAGGCTTGTTTTCAACCCAGAGGCTACAAAGAATTGGCAAGACATGAACAATCCTTTTTGCCAATAGGTGATACTAGTTGGTAGGATACCACTGAGAAGCAAATTCTCTTTTTATGTATAGTTTGGCTTGTCAAAAAGTTGAATCACCATCACACATTATTTTAAAGAAGAGGAGGCCCTTTTTGAAAAAGCTGTAAAGATGCAATGAGAATTTTTCATACTCGACTGTGTTACTGGTGTCCTTGGAGTAGTGGTAAGGCACGATAGGGAGTTGTTGTCTGTGTTTTTAATGTATGTATGCAGTGTATTGCATTGAACAAAATAATCATCCGGCCTGTGCTCTGCATTCTTTGTTCCCCGACCCGCCTTGAAAATAAAAGTTTGATGGTGCCCTTTGAACAATTTGAAAATATATTGTGTGTACTTCAGAAGGATGATCACAGTGAACCCCTTTTCCATTGTTGTACCCGTAATGCATTCTATAGTAGACAGTTTGGAGGTGGAACATGAATTTATTTAATTGCACATGAAAACACTGATACACTATACTCAAAAGGCAGTGAGATCCGACTATGTCACAATCTTGCTAATAACAGAATCATACCAACAACATTATTTTTTTTGAACACATTGCTTTGGTTCACTTCAACAAACAACATTCTGAATGGTGTGTGTAATAAGTCGAAATCCTTGTGTATAGTATAGTGACAACGTCTCTGTTTACATTTCAATGGAATATGTCCGTTTAAAAAACAAAAACAAACAACACTTTTCTGCAACTCCTCTGTCAGTCTCACAACACTGTTAAACTATTGTCTCCGGATCGTTAGTGGGGTCACTAAGTAAATGCACATCTCCCAATGTACTCCCACTCTTTGTGTGTGAATGTTGGCCGGGTTCTTGAACGTGAAATTCGGGAAAGCCCGCATCACTTCCTCTGTAGATTTTTGTAGGCGATGCTTCTGGAGTTGCGAAATCTGTGGTTTCGGCTGCGCTCATGCTTTCCCCGCCGTCTGATGATTGGGTGACAGGCGTGTATTGCCTCTCAAGGGTCTGTCTTGCGAGAGGCATGTCTTTTTTGTATGACATATCCTTGCCAAGGTGGAGTGGCATGTGTCTCTGGGGGTAATGGGGGGGACTACCGTGGATATCGGCGCGTAGTTGGGGAGCATAATCCTCCTGCTTGTCATGCAGGTTGATGTAGTAGTCAGGACTGTAGCCGAGCCTGCCTTTGGCCTCATCATACTGCCACATTTCCGAGGCCTCCCCCCGTTCTTTTTCACGGCCTAGTGGTGATTTAATAGCAGTCTTCATCTCGATTGTGATGTCACGATCCGTGCTCTCGCTGTCGTCATTGGGGTGTGTGTCAATGGTGAGTCTGAGCTCGTCGTCCTGTGCGGAGGCCAGCGCGCTTTCGTCGTCGGGTACGCTGGTGGCCGGGCTGCTGCTCGCCGTGTTGTACTCGGACACGGGTGAGTCTGTGCGCTCCTCCTCCTCGTCGCCCAGAAGGTCGATGTCAAAGATCATGCTCTCGGTGCGCATGCACTCTGTCTCCACCACGCTGCGGCAGTTCTCCAGGTTCATCGTGTCGAGCAGTTTGAGCACGTGCTGCTGTTGCAGCTTGTAAGTCTCGCGGAGTCTCTCCAGCTGGGTGCTGCCGTAGTCGCGGATGCGCACGATCTGATTGTTGGCCCGCTCTCGGATCTGGACGATCTGGTTGCTGGAGTAGTCGCGTAGTGCAGTCAGTTTGGTGTTGTAGTTGTCGCGGACCCTCTCCACCTGGTTCGAGCAGCCTCGCTTGACACGTGTCACCTGAGGGAAAGATACAAGATTTTACATTCTAAGTTTTTGATGCTCTCTTCGCAGTCTTAGGACTAAGGGGCCCTTTGCGGGATGATAGGCTACCGCTTCATTGGAGCTTTACCTCAATGATCATGCATAGTTATACAACTAGTTTCTGGGTAAGGAAAACTTGTACAGCTTTGTAAGGTGAGGAGAAAGAGAACGACAGAAGAGGGAGAGGGGATACTGTATTTGCGTTGATGCTTTAAAGACTTTGGCTCTGTTTGTTAAGACCCTCATTTTATTTAGGTACGTTGGCAAAGGTCAGATGGTGTTTTCTGATCTGCTCATACCGGCGGTGTTTGTGATGAAGTGGTAAGGTGCCTTGCTATCGCATGCAAAAGACGTGTGTTCAATTCCTGAGTGGGGAGAATTTTTATCTAGTGTCTCCCGACAATTTTCTGGGACATTATATCACTCTCAGTCCAGTCCAGGTGGGCTCTGACAGGGTTGAAGCGATGCAACTCTTAAATGATCTAAATTGTATCCATTGGGAGGGGGGGGGGGGGGGCTTAAAAGATCTACAATTTTACTTTTTTTTCCTGATCTGCCCATTTCAATGTTCTATTCTTTCCCTGAGTACGTAAGTGATGTTATTCCAGTGGTGGGTGATTTTTCACACCTCTTCAAACTATACCAAATCTCTTCCATAGTTCATTGTCTCTTTTTTTAAAGTGGTGCTTGAATGAAAGCCCATATTATTAGACTGAAATAAATGATGTCTTTTTAAATCATAATCTGGTGTGAAAAGTCATGATAGTTGACAGCGCTTGTCAAACTTGGCACAGCCTACAGTGCCAGTTCCAGTTGTTTTAATTTGTTGCCAAGCATGGATAGTTGACTCACCTGGAAAGTGTAGTTCTTGTGCAGCTTGTCTCGCTGGATGTGGTACTGGTTTCGGACCCTGCTGAGTTGGTGGCCGTAGTTCTCGTGGATTCGTGTCATTTGAGTTGACTTGTAAGCGTTGAGGTTCTCCAAAAGCTGGCGGATGGTCTCTCGGCGACGTTTGTTCACCAGGCGGCGGGCTATCCACGTGATGATCACGTAAACAACATTGAGGGTGAAGAAAGCGAGAGCACACAACAGGCCAATGATGAACGCGAAGATTTTTATTTCTGTGGATATACCGTAGCTGAGGTAGATCTCAATGGTGGCCGTTTTGTTGTAGCGTGCATTGCTGACGCGGCATGTGTATGCGCCGGCGTCTGAACGCAGGGTGTAGTCCACGTACAGGGATCCGTCTGACAGGAGCAGCACACGGTCAGGTAAGGAAAAGAGCTCTGAGTGGTAGGAGGAGCTGTGGTGCCAGTAGTGGCCGTCGTGGTAAGGCGCTTTTGGTTCGATGTCCTCTGGGGTCATCAGGTGATGACTAGCCGCCGGGTGGTAAGAATGATAGAGCAGTTTCTCGCCATGCGGCGTGGACCACTCCAGCACACTGGGTTCGTCCGCTACATAGTGGCACTGCAGGAGGAGCTGGGAGCCCAGCCGCACTGAGGCGGAGGCCGATGTGTTGTGGATGAGCACCTCGTTGCATAGGCTGGTGGTGGAAAAAATGGGCAGTAGAATGCCGTCCTCTTGGATGCAGGTAGTGGACTGAGTGTCGCGGAATGCGGAGGCGTTTATGCTTAAGAAAGTGGTATCGGATGTGAGTGTGCTGAGCCAGGCGTTGAGGCAGGAGCAATTGAAGGGGTTTTCAGCTAGATAGACATGGCTGAGTCTGGGCAAACCGTGGAATGTGATTTCGGAAAGGTGGCTCAGGCCGCTGTGAGAAAGGTCAAGTACTTGCAGCTCAACCAAGGGCGTGAATAGGTTAGGCGGGAGGAAGCTGAGACTTGGGGTGTGGCTGAGGTTTAGGTGGGTCAGCTGGGTCAGATAAGAAAATACGGAGGGCACTGGGGTAAGTGGCGGGGACAATAACGACTCCTCTGGGTCCCATTCAGATAATGCTCGTAGTGGATTATGGTCCAGAGACAGTTGTCTTAGCTGCTGCAGTCCACGGAAGGAGTCTGGCCCGAGTCTTTGGATGGAGTTGTTGGACAGGCTAAGTGTGACCAGCGATGGGAGACCTGGGAACTCGAATGCAGGCACAGTCCTCAGCTGATTGTCGGAGATGTCGATTAACAGTAAATGGCTTAGTGAAGGCAGGTTCGCGTCTGCAAAGTAATTGTGACTAACATATAAATACTTTAAGGATGAAAGCTCTTGTAGTATGGCGTGTAAGAAATCCCCTTCAAGTAGATTGTAGCTGAGATCTAGAGTGTGTAAGTTGACTAGAGCTCGCAGGGTTTCGTTGTGTAAGTTTCGTATTGCGTTGTGGCTCAGGTTGAGCTTGGTCAGAGAGCCGAGATGTTGGAAGGCGTCGGGGTGTATGCGAGCCAGGTAGTTGTGGGACAGGTCGAGGCTCCGCAGCTGTGTGTAGACTGACATATCGTCCGGTCCCAGCTCCTGGATGCTGTTGTGACTGAGGTCCACGGAGAGAACGGGGAGTTCTGCTTCTCCTCCACTTAGCCGGCTGTTGTTGTTGGGGTGCTCCAGGGGCCACGTGGCTGAGGTCAAAGAGTTGTGGCTCACGTCGAAAAACTGCATTGTTGCTGGCACCCTCTTGTTGGACGAGTCGCTTGGTTCCAGTGTGGGTGTCGAACTGTTGGCCATGGCGTTGAAGGAAGCTGATGTGTTGCCTAGTGGTAGTCCGGCTTTCCATGAAACGATGCCTAAAGGGAGCTGGTGAAACCCGGCACCGGAGCAATTGACTGCTGCCATGGTATTAGTTAGCTCTGTGAGAGAGCCTGCAGTCTGGGGCCACTGCGGACAGACGCATAGAGTCGGGCAAACAGGAACCGACTCTGCCCCGCTCACCTTGCTGAGAAAACTCATCACGATCACGAAAAGCAAGGCTTGCAGCGTCTTTAATCCACGCGATGTGCCATCTCTTTTAAATCTGGACTTTTCTTGCAACGCTTCAAGTTTGTTTTGAGAGTTGGGGACGTTTTGGCGGCGTTGTGAAAAGAACCCGGTGGTTGTAGTTGTTGCTCCGATGCATGACTGTGCTGTGCGGTCTCGCTGGGTGTCTGTTGGTGTCCCCCTGCGCTGTGCGCGCTCCATGTCTCTCTCACGACGGAGGTGAGGATGCTCGTCTCTTTCTGACCTAGTGATGGATGCGCTCACTGGGTTTGTAAAATAAGAAGTATGTGGATGGTCGCAAATTTCTGAAGCCTAAACCTTTTTAAGTCATTCAAAATCTTTTTCCCCAACGCTGGTTGCAAGTAATAATACGTCCTTGGACTTTTCGAGTATTGTCAGTATCACCGGTAAACTATGAAAGTTGCCCTAGATGTCTGCTGTGATCAGCAGTAGATCTATGTTGTTTCCTCCCCTTTAAAAAAAAAGTAAAGCTCCGCTGTTTTGGTAATACACGAACCCCAGTCCCTCAGCGATATGTTACAACTCAGAGTCACATTTCCGTGGCGATATATATTATGACACAGCGTCACATTTCCGATTATGCCAATTCAGCGTGGAATCAGAGGTGTTTTTACAAGTGAGCGTTTTTTTGTTGTTGTTGTTGTTTTTTTCTATACGGCTGGGTAGAAACCTAAACAATGTATTGTATGGCCGTCTAAGGGAAAAAGCCACTCGTCACCTCGTACTGGCTAGTGTCTCTGACTCTGACTCCGTGGGTGTTGCTGCCCGCTGGCCACTCATATATCGCGCCACTCGGGGGTAGGGGTTTTCTGTAGGGGGCGTTATCCCACGGCTGTCGACATCCCCCAGAGTATCTAGTGGTTTCACTCCGTTGTTGACGTATAATGACTGTGTCGCTGATGTCCTGTGTGGAAGAGAAAGTAATACGGATTCGTTATACCTGTACCTCACGTACACGCAGAGACACACAAGTAGGCTTCATGTACACTTGACACATGCTCACGCACTCACACAAACGCACACATACACTCATTTTCTCTCATACACATAAACACACACACGCAAACGCACACATACACACATTTTCTCTCTTGCACACACATAAACACACACACACACACACACACACACACACACACACACACACACACACACACACACACACACACACACTCAAACGTGCATGATACACACACACACTTATACGCACATACATCTGTGTGAAGGTGTCAATTTCAGTGTTCATTGTTATACCGAGGAATAAACATTGCGTAAAATTACAATGGA
>NW_004797392.1:406478-409438 GCF_000002075.1 Aplysia californica
CCCCCCTTCCGACAAACTCCTCTCCTCACACAAAGATCCGTCTCCATCGACTTTTCCCGCCAAGAAGTGCGTCTCCCTAGACTAGCCTACTCACCCGCCTGCTGCTGGAGTTTGAAGAAAGAATAAGGGGTCCAAAAAGTGTCGTGAATTGAGTTGGGAGTATGGGTAGTTAGTGGTATGTTTTTTGTGCTTCCCAAAGAGAGAGAGAGAGAGAGAGAGACTACTGTGTCTCTCCCAACTAAAAGTCGTGATACAGTTTAGCACGTACATGGCAAAACACGCACATACTCAGACTGCGGTTTCTTCTGATAAAAAAGGGGGGCCGTTTCCAATCTATTTCTATGGACCTTATAGTACATTGTACTTTGTTACAATACAAGCACTCTACTCTCTGGCGGCTGCGGACGCCGTAAAACTTCTTCCAAACGAAAATGATACTAAGACTTACTTGCTAAGACATTGTCGCTCCTCTGCGCTCTACCACCAAACGTTCTTTTAGCCTTTGTTTCATAGTTTTTATAGCCGAAACAGATGTGGAGGAAATTCATTGGTTTAACTTCTTATATCATTATCGGTGGGTTTATTGAGGTCAGATTATGTCATGTAGACGGGATAATGATCGGTGAGGTTCAAAGTGTTACGTTCGTGTGTTTTAGATAGTCGACGCGACGATGAATCTCGGTCATTGTCCAGTTATACTGGGAAGCCGATCTGTCGTGAGGTTTATCTCGACTTTATTTTTATCATGGTTAAACTGATACATGGTCGCAGTTATAAAGCTATATCATCGGGAAGAGATAGATCTGACTTGTACTTGTACCGATTTACTTTACTGATTTACGGGTTTACTGATACTACCGTATGTGTAGATCAACCAGCCAACACACCAAACAATTCCTGGTGTCAGCCCCAGCATAAGATAGGTGTGCTGTAATTTTGTGTTATTTATAACATTTATGAGTGGTTATCGGAATTTATGAGGTTCCTTATTCCAAGAAAGCTTTACAATGCAGAATTTATAACTTCACTGACAGATGTGCACATCGTGAGGCCAGACTTTAACAACAGAACACTCATACACACACACACACACACACACACACACACACACACACACACACACACACACACACACACACACACACACACACACCGCGCGCGCACAACTCCTTGACCCACACACTTTCTCTCCTCCAAAGTTTATTGGCAGAAGGTAGTGGTGAACAATGTATCTTTTCACTTTTCATGATCTCTCTCTCTCTCTCTCTCTCTCTCTCTCTCTCTCTCTCTCTCTCTCTCTCTCTCTCTCTCTCTCTCTCTCTCTCTCTCTCTCTCTCTCTCTCCCTCTCTCTCTCTCTCGTATTGACACCTCCATGTATTTCTTTTGGGTGGGGAAAAATTCTTTTTTTTTTTTGACATAGGAAAGAAAATCCTCTTCTACCTCACATTTCTCCCACAGTCTAATTACCATGCTTTGGTTAACTTGCATTCAGCCACCCCCCACAAGCCAAAAGACGGTTCACACAAGAATTTTCAAACGACCTTTCTTCTTCGTGCCTTGCTCATTGATTGAAAAGAACACATTTATTTCTCCTTTTTACCTCTGCAGTCGACATGGTGAAAGTAAATGTCGCCCTCCCGTTCTTTAAATAAGTCAGAAGCGTCTTCCATGTCGACGCTGCTTGCTCACGTGTGGGAGATAGGGTAGACCTTAGCGACCTGCTTGTTCAAACCGAGGCCATTGACGTCTACATTCTTGTATACTGTGGGATTTCCCGGGTTTTTCTTTTGTTTTATTTCCAATCTTGTCTGTGTGACACATGCAACCGTTGTCTCAGTCCCGCTCCGTCCCCAAAAGAAGACTTTTGGTGTTTTTTTTTAACGAAGTGTATACAGACCCGGTAACCGGGAACAAAGCCACGAAGTATACAGACACTGTAGGGGAACTCTTTTGTGATTTCGGAAAGTTTCAGCGCCCAGACCCGGTAGTGTGTGTGTGTGTGTGTGTGTGTGTGTGTGTGTGTGTGAGAGAGAGAGAGAGAGAGAGAGAGAGAGAGCAGGGGGAAGTGCTAGCAGAATGTATATGACATGCCCCTGTTGGCAGGAGGGAACAAGAGAAAGATAGCGTGAGAAATAGGAGGGGAGAAAGAAAAAGAGAATGCGAGCGATACAGAGAGAGAGAGAGAGAGAGAGAGAGAGACTGCTCGATTGAAATTATGACATTGTGATTCTTCCAACTCCAAAACGGGGGAAAAACGATCGTTCATCGAAAAGACATCCGCAATCTTCATTTAGATTAGATCTAGGCTAACCTCGAAACTAGATCAATGATTTATATCTGTCTGTCTCGATCTAGACCTAGGCCATAGATCTAGAACCTAGGTCTACCCTGAGCCAAGAGGGCAATAAAAGTAAAATCACAACAGAGTTCCCCTACCGGGTCTGTATACTTTGTGACTTTGTTCCCGGTTACCGGGTCTGAATACACTCCCTTTTTTTAAAACCCCAGAATCCCAAACCCTGTAGGTGGTTGGCGGGTGCTCTAGTTGGATTTACCTTAAATTTATTCCTTTCAAGTATCAAACTTTTGTCGTCCTGATTTCCCCTCTTTCTTTTCCCTGTGTGACATTACTCTCTAGTTAACATCCCTGATTGTCTTCGGCACTTATAATTACACGTATGACCTATTTTTGATGCAACTAAATAAATAAATAAAATAACAATCAGAAACAACCCAATAAGTAGGACTAACTTAACTAGGTTGCTTGATTAGTGAATTGGGTAGGGAAGACCGCCACTGTGCCTTACGTCGCAAAGCGGATCCGTCTCAGTCTGTCGCCTTTCTGAAAGTCTGATGCAGTTTGGGAAGAAACGTGATTGATGCATGTCGTTCTTTCTCTCTCTCTCTTTCTCTCTCTCTCTCTCTCTCTCTCTCTCTCTCTCTCTCTCTCTCTCTCTCT
>NW_004797392.1:410620-413558 GCF_000002075.1 Aplysia californica
CTCTCTCTCTCTCTCTCTCTCTCTCTCTCTCTCTCTCTCTCTCTCTCTCTCCTCTCTCTCCTCTCTCTCTCCCTTCTCTCGCTAGCCCCCCCCCCCCCCCCCTCTCTCTCTCTCTCTCTCTCTCTCTCTCTCTCTCTCTCTCTCTCTCTCTCTCTCTCTCTCTCCCCTTATCTCAGTTCTATCTCTCCTCTCTCTATCACTCATACATAGATAATACAGTTAGATAATTAAGTAGACAGGTGGAGGTACGTACGTAAAGGATAATGTTAATGCAGCTATAATGTGTAAATAATTTAGTAGTCTCGAAAGCTGAAGGTCATTTACAGATGGCCGTGCGGGTGCGCGCAAAAGCGGCTGGTCCGAGAGATACGGAATGATACGTAAAGGGCAGAACGAAAAAAAACAAACAAGAGATGTCACGTTTTGGCATTTTGTGAAAAAAACACTAAACTGGCGTAATGCTTGAAAGTCCCATGTTTTTCTACAGTATAGCTTATTAAATTTTTCCGCTCCTGATGTTTGGCGACTCGTCAGGTTTTTTCCCTGGACTCTTAGAAGAGCCAGATGAGGCGCGTACGCATTTTCCAACCCACGTCACTACTCAGATTATTAAAATAAAACAACCCTAAAATATCTTTCTTTCCTGTCAAATATATATCGTCTTTTAATCTCCGCTCCTTATTGTGTTTGTTAACCGCCTCCCCCTCCCCCCCCCCCTTTTTCTTCCCCCATTCTATCCTTTACCAGTCCGCTAGATTAGTTTGGCACTAACTTCAGGGGTTAATGTTTCTCCTGTTTTTACGCCGAGTACAAGAATAGTCTATTTTATTTGTCTCCCGTTTCTATGGTGAGTGTACAAAAATAGTCTTCCTTTTATGTGTCTCCCTTACAAAAATAGTCTACGTTTTATATATTTCTCCTAGCTCTAGTTTTTATGCTGAGTACAAAGTACATGTAGTCTATTATATTTCATATTTCTCCTGTTTTAATTTATACTGACTACAAGAAAGAATAGAACGTGGGTGGTTGTAGGGCGCTACTGGTAGGCCTTACTTCTTTACTTTCCCTCTGTTGTTTGTCCGACTGTCTTACTTTTTCTCCAGCTCTAATATTAATAAGTGAATAATGTTGTGTCGATGTCATTCTTTTTACTCAAACGAACAAAAACAAGAATAGTTTATATTTTATTTTATACTGAGAACGAGAAGTACTAGATTCTTCATATTTTAAGAATTCTTTTTTCGTGTGTGCTGAATACAAGAATAGTCTTATAAATATATATATTTATTTTGTTTTGCAAGAGTTTTACGGTGCTCGCAACGGCAGAAAAGGTCATCGCGCGAAACAAAAGTTGGTTACACATCCACAGCAGTCCACAGCACGGCTCGGTTTAGGTCAACGTTTATAGTTTTAAAATGTTAAAAATTCATGGCAGCAAGCCGTCAGTCTATATTTTTAAGGATCTCCTGTTCGTATGCTGCGTACAAGACAAGAGTAGACTATATTTTTAGTTCCATGTTGTGTACATTGCGTGATTCTCACCTCCGTGATTCTGCCTGGCTAGATGTTTTCGTGGGCGGCTTGACAGATGTGTTACTGACAGAGGCCTTCATCTCTTTTTATCGATCCCTTCTCCTCCTCGCAATTTGTGCTTTTCTTGTTTGTTGAATACACTGACAGTCTCGTGTTTTTCGACTCGCAAAGTAAAAAAAAACAACCAAGCCTTGCTTTGAACAAACGTGAACGCCCCCCCCCCCCCCGAAAAGCACCCACCAACTACGATGAGCAATTGATGTCTCGCGCGCTCATGATAATACGACTTTATGCAGTTGCGAGCGCCGTAAAATGAACAAACAACAACAACGAAAAACAAAACCAAACTGCAATGGCGGTGTTTGTGTGGCCTTCTATGAATTTTGTTCACCCGGATGCATTCAGATTGCAGGGTGGTTGGAGGGCGCCACTGACTGGAAGGTCCTACTTCTCTTCTTTCCCTCTATTGTGTCTGCCTGTCTGTCTATCTGTCTGTCTGTTCATTCCCTCTATTCTGTCTGTCTGTCTGTCTGTCTGTCTGTCTGTCTGTCTGTCTTATCCCCTGCCTTAAATGACCATTATTGTGTCGATGTGTTTCTCTTGACTCGGAACAAACAAACAAACACACAACCAAACAAAAGCTTTCAACTGGCCGGGCTGGTCGGTGCTATGACGTGACATGCCCCCTCTCTATGTCATCATGTTTATATAATGCTCTCTGCCTCTGTGTCCTTTGTCACAGTGGTGCACACGAATAAAGTATAATTTATTACCCCTACTTTTGCGGCGCTCGCTTGCACGCACATGCACGCACACACACACACACACACACACACACACACAAACGCACACACACACACGCACACACAAACGCACGCATGCATACACGCACACGCACAAACACATACACACAAACACATGCACGCATACATTCTTTCCCCTTCTCAGCCCCCCCCCTCTCTCTCTCTCTCTCTCTCTCTCTCTCTCTCTCTCTCTCTCTCTCTCTCTCTCTCTCTCTCTCTCTCTCTCCCTCCCTCCCTCCCCCCCCACCCCTCCCTCTCTCTGCGGATGGTTGGAGTTGGAGGACACCTCAGGTCCCACTTCTTTTCTTTCCCTCTGTTGTTTCTGTCTGTCTTGATCTATAGAATAGATAGATCTATCTATTTATCTATCCATCTATCTATCTATCTATCTATCTATCTATTTATCTATCTATCTATCTTTCTCTCTCTCTCTCTCTTTTTTCTCCAGAAAAAAACCTGTTTATCCAGATAATTCCAGTTTTCCGTCCGTCAAGCTTGGTGCTATGATGTGTGACATGCCTTTCTGTGTTATTATACTTGCTCCTTGCCCGCAGAGCTGGTGCACGTATATATATAGAAGGCTAATTATTACCGCACCCTGG
>NW_004797392.1:414511-416153 GCF_000002075.1 Aplysia californica
ATATATATGAGGGGAAAAAATAACTCACGCAGAGAACAGATGGGTAACTGGAAAGGACCAGGAAAGTGTAGTTTTTGTGTGGCTGGTAGGCGTGTGTTCTGTTGTGGTTTGCTCTTTCTTTCCTATCCATACATCTATCGTCCTTATTCATCGTCCTCATTTTCAAAAATATTTTTTTTGTTACTCTTGTAACACATCTAATCCTCGATACTTGTATGACCTTGGGTTGAAAGTGCCGTAAAACCCCTCACACGAATAAAACAAGCGTAGGTTTTTGGAGAGTGACCAGGCGAGAAATGAGTGGCGAACCATGATCGCCAGTGTCTCACTCAGGTCTGGCGCTTGCCAGAACTAGAACTAACTAGATCTAGATCTAGAAAGAGATGATTTGGTGGACATTCCTGCAGATTTTTTCGGACTTCCCTCTTTATTATTAATTTGGTGGGGTTTTTTTTTAAGAATCGGTTTCTCGTCATTCCCACTAACAATTCAAATGGAACCGTCGAATAAAGGAGGGAATTTCCCCTTCACCAGTCACCCAGTGCCATTTTAAAATTCGCATATTTCCCCACATCATAATAATAATTATTATGTTGTTCAAATCCTTGAGCCGGTACAACGGCGTCGTAACAGAGGTTACAAAATAAGTCGAGACGTAAGAAGGAAATGATTATGACAAGACATGAACAATGGACAGTGGTAATGGGAAGCACGTACGTACGATTTGTCCTACCTTACGTCCGCCGTGGACAAATCGCCTCCTCCTATGTTGAGAGAGTGAAGGTAAAATGCTACACTACGCTACACACTTGCTACACACATGATGTTCTGCTAAACGTCTCTCGTCTGCCTTGCCCGAACCGTTGCGCGGAAAGGCGAGAGAGCAGCAGCACAAGGCGATGGAGGAGCAGTGTGGAGAGAGAGAGAGGCGGGGGGCGGACGCATAGAGAGATGGAGAGAAGAAGAGAGAAACACTGGCGGCCAGGCTGACTGTGGCTCAGCAGCCAGGCAGAATTTGCTGACAGACGGTAGATCAGTACTGACTTGTAGATTTGTGTAATGTACTATTATTATAATGTACTGTATGTTTCTTTCTTCCGTGGGTGGTTGGCGGGCAACCTGATGTGGTTTGCTCCTTCTTTCCTCCTATTATACATTAATTTGTCTATCGTCCCTCTTCTCCTTCTTTTCTCTGTGATACTTTCTCTAGTAACACCTCTAATCTTCGGCACTTATTATCCTTATTAATTGTGTTGCAACTACCGTAAAACTCGTAATAAAACTAAAACGAAACTCACGCTTGGACACTTTGACCAGAGAGTTTACTGCTTTGACTTTTATAGAAAGTAAAACAGGTGTTGTGTCCGATGCACTTTGAGCGAGCCAGTGCTTTCGAGTCCTGGATGCCTTTTTTCCTTTCATTTGAACGTCTGCGCCTTGCGAAAGGAAAAGGCAGTGAATGCGAATGGCTTTGACTGAATGCAGGCAATTTGGTGGTTTGGAGACGGACTTGGGCCTATTTACTTCGCGAAAGGCGCATTGCATTTCGTCAGGCTTCATGCGCAACTTTATAATACATGTATTATGTTACACGTGTGTACTAGGGGTGGAAAAGGGAAAAGGCAGGACGTTGCCCCCCCCC
>NW_004797392.1:416253-418390 GCF_000002075.1 Aplysia californica
ACCCCCTCCCCCGTGCAGTGCTACAGGCTGAAGTTTCTTTAGGTCATTCCCAAAGGGGGGGATATTAGCATGTTCTTAGGCACAGCAGAATTGTAAATGGGCAGATTTTCCAATATCATGCTCATACTGAGCCGGAGCAACAAAAGGGGAACTGCTGCTTTTACTTTCCTCATCCTCACTATCGTCATTTTCCCTCTCCTTCTTTTGTATGTTTGTCACTCTCTTTTGAAGTGCTATTTCTGGGTGCCTTGATAGTCGAAGCAGACTGTGCTGTTGAGGCTAGAGCGTTGAGCAGAGTAAGCCTGATTCTCCGTTTGGACTTCTGTTGATATCCACCCCTTGACGCTCATATGACCTTATGCAGTTGTGAGCGCCGTAAAACCTCACTAAAACTTTAAAGAAAAAAGAAAGTTGGCGCGTGCTATGGTGTGCTTTGCTCCTTCTTTCTAGTCATACCCCTATCGTCCTGATCTCTCCTCCTTTTTTTTGTTGCGTTTGCTTCTCTCTTGTATTACCTCTTTTGCACTTGTAGATGGTCTTATTGTGTTGCAAGAGCCGTAAAACGTACTTTTAAAAGATGAAAGAGCAGAGAAGAAAGAAAAACAGGGGGGGGAGGCGCGCTTGGGCCGCTATTAAAAAATACAGGTTGCTGAGTTGCTCTTTTCTTGCTACCCAGGAACACAGTTGGGGATTAAGTGGGCATCAGTTAAGAGGGTTGTTTTACCAAATGAGGCCGTGGGTAATATGTTTCTTTGTTTTATGTAAAGAGAAGTACATCGATACAGTAATGGTCATTTGGTTCACTGCGAAAAAGTAAGATAGACAGGTCCTACTTTTTTACTTTCCGTCTGTTGTTTCTGTCTGTCTGTCTGTCTTACTTTTCCCCAGCACTAAACTCTCTTTCTCTCTCTCTCTCTCCTCTGTCTCTCTCTCTCTCCCCTCTCTCTCTGTCTCTCTCTCTCTCTCCCTCTCTCTCTCTCTCTCTCTGTCTCTCTCTCTCTCTGTCTCTCTCTCTCTCCCTCCCTTCTCTCTCTCTGTCTCTGTCTGTCTGTCTGTCTCTCTCTCTCTCCTCTCTCTCTCTCTCTCTCTCTCTCTCATTCTCTGTGTCTGTCTGCCCTCTCTCTCTCTCTCTCTCTCTCTCTCTCTCTCTCTCTCTCTCTCTCTCTCTCTCTCTCTCTCATGTTTCTCTTTCCTTTCTCTCTCAGCAGTGAAAAACAATAGGCGTTTATGTCTCTGCACATTATAGTGCAGTAATGAAGAAGCAGCAGCAGCTCTATTATTCATGCCCATTGTATTGCAAAAATATATCGGCGATACTGGTGGGAAAGGGAGAGAAAGAAACGGGGGTGAGGGGTATTCTCTGAACCCCTCCATGTCAGAATTATACAGGCATGCAAGTAACATACGCGCACACACTCAACGCACATACACGCACTTGTGCACACACGCACGCCTACAAATGCATGCATGCGTTTGTGTGTGTATGCATGCACGCACGCTCGCTCACACGCACGTACACACATACACACACACACACATGCGCATGCATGCGCGCATGCACAATCACACACACACACACACGTGTACACACACATGCATGCATGCATGCATGCACGCTCGTACTTACAGTCACACGCGCTCACGCTCACTCACACACACACACACACACACACACACACACACACACACACACACACACTCACACACACACACACAAACACACACACACACACACACACACACACACACATGAACAGTTGGTTCGGCACTGCGCCTTGTAGCCTGGGTAATTAATTGTGTAATTAAATTTGGGAAACACGTTCATGTGTTTTAAGTTGAATTCTACGGGCACATCCATCCATATCTAACGCAAACACTTTCACACATGTGGCGTCGCTCGCATGTCGCTAATTACGCGACGTACTGTGTGTGAACTTCGTCAGTAGCACTCGTGTTTGACGTCATCAGAGCTCCCTAGAAATCGATGACCGTTTAGTTAGTGTAGCATCTCTCTGACTCTGTCTGTGGATGGTTGGCAGGTGAAAGGGAATGGTTTGCTCTTTCTTTCCTACCAAACTAAATCTATCGTCCTTATTATTTCTATATCTTCATTTTTATTTATTATTTTTTTCAAAGT
>NW_004797392.1:421187-422807 GCF_000002075.1 Aplysia californica
CTCTCTCTCTCTCTCTCTGCCCGGTTTGGCCCTGACTGGCAAGGACGAAGTGCGTCTCCTTACCATCAAAATTGTGTTGATTGAGGCGTAAAACTGTTACTAAAAACACACATTTAAATGATAGTAAGAGCAAACAGTCGTTTCCACATTTCATTTCCCACCCGTCTGGAACCCCTCTGCTACCTTACCCGACTTCCTGACGTGCCATCTTTCTGAGCTGGGGTTCAAAGGCTGCAGTGTGGGTGGTTGGCGGGTGCTATGGTGTGGTTTGCTTCTTGTTTCCTATCAATCATCTATCGTCTTTATCTTCCCTTCTTCTTTTTTGTGTTTGTGACTCTCTTGTAACGCCTCTAATCTTCGGCACTTATATTACCTTATTGTTTTGCAAGTGCCGTAAAACACTTACTAAAACTATCTACGGCTGCTGTGTGGTGGTTGTGGTTTGGCGGGTGTTCTTGGTGTGCTATGCTTTCTTATCAAACATCTGTCGGACTTGCAATCTCCCCTCTTTACTTTCTTTGCATGCTACTCTCTATTAACACCCCTAATTTTGGCACTTATAATATGACCTATTTGTTGCAAGTGCCTTGGGTGGTTGGAGGGCGCCACTGGTAGGTCCTACTTCTTTACGTTCTCCCTGTTGTTTCTCTCTACCTGCCTTACTTTTCCCCAGCACTAAGTGGCCGTTGTTGTGTCAATGTGCTTCTCTTTGTTTACCCGGACAAACAGACTATCATGATCTCCCATCCTTTTCTTTGTATGCTGCTCTTTACTAACACCCCTCTTGTCTTCGGTACTAATAATATGACCTATTTGTATTTCGAGTACCGTGAACCTCTTCCTGAAGTGGCGGGCTCGGGGATTCGAGCCTCGGCTGGGTCATACATTGTGTCCTTGGGAAAAGCACTTCACATAAATACTTATTTGGTATGTGGTTGGCGGGTGCTCTGGTGTGGTTTGCTCCTTCTTCCGCATCTAACGTCTATCGTCCTGATCTCTCCTTTTTTAAATGTTTGTTACCCTCTTGTAACACCTAATCTTCGGTACTTAATATTGTATGACCTTATTGTATTGCAAGTGCCGTAAAACTCTTACAAAAAACTAAAAATACTTATTTGGCTCGGTGTTTTCAGGAATGGACGTTGAACTCGGAGGTCTGGCCTCTTAAATAACCTAATGGTGTTGTTAATAGGGGGTTTAAACCTGTACCATTTCGCCGTTCCACCCCTTCTTTAAACTAGAACTAACAGGCTGCAGGTGCAGTACAACTAACGGCTATCCGTAGACCTCACCTCGCGATAACAGCTGAATGAAAGCTGCTGGCTGTTTCTGTTTCTGCCCTCCCTCTCTGGAACAGCACCACTGGAACCGTTAGTTAAACCGGGGCACAACACAACACAGCACAGCGCCTTCCTTCTCTCTCTCTCTATCGCGTTCAGAGAGACCCAGCCAAGCAATCCTCCAGCCCCCCCCGTCTCTGATCCTGCCTGCTGATGGTCTCCTCGTGAGTCGTCGTGAGACTGTGGTGTGCTGCGCGTGAGCTGCTGGCTGCCTGCCTGCCTCCGCCGTGTGTTGTTTATTATGTTGTGTGTGTGTGTATGTCTGTGTGTGTGTGTGTGT
>NW_004797392.1:423898-447663 GCF_000002075.1 Aplysia californica
GACAGGCGGGTGGAAGCTAAGCCCATCTCCTAAATGATCTAAATTTTGTCGATGGGAGAGTAAAAATATCTACTTTGGATTTAATTTGATTGTTTGGTCAGCTTTGTCTAACAAGAACAATGAAATAAAAACTGCTGTATGGGCCACCTGTATAGGACAATTGCCTGTACTAACGACCACTCACCATTTCCCCCTTGTGTGCTTTTCTTTTATTTTACAGACGGCCTGTCTTAGACGGCCACTCCTCTCCTCGACAACAATTTCGATTGTATATTTATTGTATAGTTATTTAGTTTGTGAGGGAGGGGGGTGTCACTCCAACTCCAATCCGAGAAAAATATCAACCATTAAAGGATTATCTGCAAATGTTTTAGGTAGAATGTAGTGCAAAATAGAGAGTTTGGATGTCAAATCCTTGTATTGCCCTAAAAAAACAATTTCCAGTCCAACCCTGGGGTATTTTCTATGGCATCTGCAAATGTTATGCCTTTTTAAATGGAGGATTGTACGTCAAGCAGGACACATTATGGAAAAGGGGGGGGGGGGTACTCCAAATGCAACGTATGTGGGTGGGGGGGGGGGGTACTGGATTGGTTTGCTACCTCTTTCCGATCAGACATTTGTTGTCTTTATCTCCCCGCTTTCTTTTCTTTCTATGTTACTCTCTACTAACTCTTCTCTGATCATCAGCACTTAAATGACGTATTTGTGTTGCAAGTGCTGTAAAAACTCTTTTAAAAGTGAAGACATACAAAGAAAAGGAGAGAAAATGATGATAGATATTTGCTAGGAAATAAGGGAGCAAATCACTCCGGAGCAGCCACCAGCCACCCACATACTGCTGTTGCTCAAAAATGGTCAGCTGCACATTTATATGAAACTTACTTTGTACTGGTGTATGTTATTTATAGTATATGTGTGCGTAATGTAAAGTGATATAATCCACCCTTCCTTATGTGGATGTGTCTATGTATGTATGTATATATGTATGTGAGCACACATGTTTATATGTTTTTACATTAAAGGTCCCATGTTCTTTTTTCTCCTCTTTCTACAGTGTCGTGAATTTGTGAAAGCCGGTGCACTTAAGGGCAACAACCCAGCAGATGTGGTCCAGTCATGCGACATCACCTTCACCTGTGTGGCCGATTCCACCGCAGTTCGAGACGTGAGGGTTTTTATGATACTATCACAGCGGTTTTACTTGCTCAATGTTAAGTCATATGGTTTTTATACCTTGCACATGATGTATTTTTACTCCTTGTTCAGCCTGAAGTCTGTAGTGCTATGAGCCAAGTGAGCCTGAGGAAGACTGTGGGGGGGGGGGTTCAGATACATATACAAGCAAGAGGGCAGGAAGTAAAAGAAAAAATGGAATGAAAAGATATAAACAGTTGAGAGTTGTATGTAGACATGTGTGTGTATACAATGGATTCCACTAAAACGAAAACGGTTAGTCAGAGAGAAGCTATAAACTGAAAAAATAATAGAATCCCCACTATTTCAGGAATCTCTTTAAACCGAAAACACGACTAGTCCAAAGAAAATCCAGCAGTCCCTCAGATTTCGGTTTAAGCAGACTCCAATGTTATATATGAGGCGTCGTGGTGAAATCAGGTGCTCGTCAAAATAATTAAATCCGAGACATCAGCATTTTTCGGGCAGTTTAGAAATTTTTTTCGAATGTTTGTTTTTTGGCTCAACACTTTGTACGTCCATTCAAAAACACTTTTATGTGTGGACTATTTGTAAAAATGTTGATTCAAGGCACAGCAAATGTAATTTGCAGTTTCCAAGGACTCATAAGCTATGGAAGTCACCAAACTATGGCCACCATTTTTTCGCTAATTTTACCTCTGAAACCAGGCAACCACACCTTCTTTAATCACAAATATCTCAACTTCTATTCAAGATAAATGGATAATTTTTTCACTGAAAGCAAAGCAAATGAACAAACATTAAGGTGATATCAATAACTTCATATGCCCCAAAATTGACGAGCGCCTGATTCCACTGCGTCACGACACATATACAGTGAAAACTGCTTGAGATAACCTATGATTGTCAAGGAGAAAAACAATTGTCTTAGATAGATAATGTCATAATTATAGAAAAACACAAGGGGGGAAGTGGTTGTTTGTATATAGGGGATTGTCTTGGGCTGGTGGCCATAAAAGCAATCTGAATTCTAATACGTGTAGGCTCTGTGTGTCTGAGCAAGTGTATTAGGATCCAATTAAGAATTTCCATCCAAACATTTTCAGAGGCGCTATAATGTAATGGAGAAAATGTATCCTTCCCTGACCAGGTTGGCCTTTACAGGCAGGGTTGAAGTCCACCTTCTGAAGCATCTAACCTGTCAGTGGGAACGTAAAACAAAAGACAGCTCAGAATAAGCTATTGGTAATTGTGAGGCAGTCCGGTGAAATCGGGCGCTCCTCAAAATAATAAAATTGAAGAAACTGGCCATTTTTATCAAATTTTTGTTTTTTGGCTTAATACCAGAGTTGTCCAATTAAGAACACTTTTGTGGGTAGGTTTTACTGAAAAATGTTGATTAAAAGCACAAAAGATGTAAGTTTTCAGTTTCTGACAATTATCAAGTTATGGAAATAACCAAACTTTGGCGGCCATTTCAATCTCAAATATCTCAACTTCTATTCAAGACAGATGAGCATTTTTTTTCACCAATAGCGAGACAACTGAACAAGCTTTAAGATGATACCAATAACTCCAAATGCCCAAAAATTGACGAGCGCTCGTCAATTTTGGGGCATATGAAGTTATTGATATCACCTTAATGTTTGTTCATTTGCTACCACGTCGTGACACAATTGAATATGACAAACTGAAAGCAATTGTCTTCAGAACTTTTTTCCTCTGACTTCCCTTCAAGAACTGTTGCTTACACTCAAGATTGCCATAAGACCCATGCCATGTTTGTTATATATTGATGTTTCACAACTCTTGGGTGGAAATAGTAGGGTATGCTCCAACAGTAGAGGACTATTAAAATAACAACTTGTATGGCTTTTGTTTTGTTTTTTATTTTGAAATGTGCATTTCTGTTAGTAATTTACGGAATAAAACCCACTTTTCTCTATTTTGTCCTCCAGATTATGTTTGGCAACATGGGTGTCCTTGATGGCATTTCCAAAGGCAAATGCTACGTAGAGATGTCAACAGTGGATGAGGAGACCGTACAGGATGTGGCTGATGTAAAGTTTTCATTTTTGTTTGTTTTCCTGTACCTTTCTCCCACATGGATATTTGTCCTGAAAAGTTGTATATATATATGCTAAGTGACTAGGGAGGTTGCCTTTCTTGCTAGTCCTAAAAAGCTACGGAGAGTGGTAATGTGAAATAGCATACTTCAGTTGGGCACAGATAATACGAACACGAAAAACTTGAAATGACGATGGCTCTTACGATTTGCTATTTCGCGACTGATATTTCTTTGATTTTTCATTATCAGTAAGCCCCAATTATGCGTGTTTCTAACACTTTGTTTAATCCTTAACATGTTTAAATTACCTGTGCCCGACTATTCCTATGAGTGAATGATTCTCTGTACTACATTTACAATCAGTCCAGTGCTTTTAGCAAGCTGGAACTAAGGAATCAGTCTAATGCTTTTGCAGGTTGGAACAAAGAAATAGTGCAGTGCAGAATTCTTACATCACTGGTAGCTTTGTGGAAATCTCTTGCTTTTTTGGTGGGGTTTTTTTTAGCGCCAGAACAAAGTGGACAGGGGCCAACTTAATAATTCTTTTTGTTGGTTGTTTTTTTTTTGGGGGGGGGGGGGGGGGGGTGGTTTAGCGCCAGAACAGAGTGGACAGGGGCCAACTTAATTATTCTTTTAGTTGTTTTTTTTTTGGGGGGGGGGGGGGTTCGTTTTTGTTTGGTTGTTTTTTTTGTTGATTTTTTTGTGAACTGTTGAAAAAAGAAGACACCCACTGAGTATAGAAGGTGTTGTTGTGGGGTCATCTTACTTCCGGTTTTGTATTTTGTACGAGTCTGATTGTTGCTTTGTTTTTTTCTCAACACTTTGTTTTACTCTTATAGTATTGATGTATTTTTGGAATTTCTTCATTTACAAAGTTATTTTTACCCTTTCCTTCCAGCAGTAGTCGCTACCTTATCATGTATGATTGACAGCTGAAAACACTAGTTTAGATTGTTCCGTAAAAAAAAATCTTTGATCTACTCAGGAGTCCCATATGGATATAAGGGTTTTGGCACTGTCAGTGTTGAACACAACTGATTTTATTGGTGTTAAGGTACAGTGAATTATGCGGCAATTTTGCTTTGTATGTTTATGAGGTAACAGTACCATTGTTCTATTCTCAGTTTCTTTCTTTTTCTTTCCTCTTTTTTTGTTTTTTTTATTATTGTTTGTGGCTGGAATGGCCTTTTGTACTTAATTGTTTTAGGTAAGAATTTTTAACTGTATGTATATATTATATGTGTACTCTTTCTTTAAACTAGAAATTGTTTCTGTTTGCATTTCAGGCCATTATGGCCCGTGGTGGCGCGTTTCTGGAAGCCCCTGTCTGCGGAAGTCGTGTGCCCGCCTTGGAAGGACAGCTTCTCATTTTGTGTTCTGGTGACCGTAAGCTCTTTGATGACTGTTATTCCTGCTTTGAGGCTATGGGAAAGCGATCGTTCTATCTTGGAAGTAAGTGTGACAAGCCTGAACATTTTTGCTTTTAAATATGTTATCAAGATAAAGAATTTTATAAATCACAGGTGTTTTCTTGTATTTTCTACTTTTAGAAAATACTGTAAAGTGTGCTTGGATTCTAGAATCGTTTTAAGAAGTCTTGCTTTAGGAGATTCTTTAGCTCTGTCCTGTCCTTAGTTATTTTTGTTTTTGTTTTCTTATATATATATGTCTTCATTAAATTATTTTTTCATGATTATTGTATTGAAAGACTTGTTATAGCTGAGTATTGTTAAAATGTTGTTTTAAGTGTTCATTTCCTGAATCTATAGGAGCTTTGTTATACTAATTTTTCTGACTGGTGTAAAAAGTACCCAAACAAACTTAAGTGGATTGTTTGTGGGACACCAACGGTAATGGGGCTGATGAAACGTCTCGTTGTGGTGATGAGGAAGACGCTGAGCCAATCAGTCAGCTTGTTGTAGTGAGTGAGTTATACCCAGTGCCCATTGGCATGATTTTGATTGTTTTTAGTAGGCGGGGCTAGACAGATTGAGGGCGCAAAGTGACCAAAATTGTGGCAAATTGTGGCACAACAAACCGATCACCCGACTTGCTGCCAAAAAAATAAACGCGAGTTTGATTTCAAGACTGCAAGTCGGGCTATCAGTTTGTATTATTATTATTATAGTTTGTATTGGAGAACGATCCCCCAGTGAGCACTGGATATTAAGCTGTTCTAGTATGACGCCGTGTCTGGTATGACTTTTTACATTCTCTGATCGGTTTCATGTTCTCCCGATGTGATCTACAGATGAGGTGGGCACAGCGACTCGCATGAAGCTCATCAACAACATGATCCTGGGCAATGTGGTGGCCAGCCTGGCAGAGGGTATGGCTCTGGCCGAAAAGCTGGGCATCGACATGGAGGACTTTGCAGAGGTGCTCTCCCTCGGGTCTCTCTCATGTCGCTCCATCAATCATAAGAGCCAAGGTGAGTCGTTTTGGGGTTCTTTTTAATCCTCTTTCTTCTGGTTCATGAAAAATATTCTTTGTGTTGATTCCTGGGGAAAAAAATGATTTCTGCTAGTTCCTGAAAAATGTTCTTTTTGCCGGTTCCTGAAAAAAAATAATTTTCTGCTCGTTCCTGAAAGAAAGTATTCTTTCTGCTGGTTCCTGAAAAAAATATTTCTGCAAGTTCCTGAAAGATATTCTTTCTGCCGATTCCTGGAAAAAAAAGTCTGCTAGTTTCTGAAAAAATATTCTTTCTTAGACCTGCATGTTTGCCGACAATCGTCTGAAATCCGACCCGCGAGCCGGCCAATGCTATCGCTAGGCTAGGCCCACCTGTATCAGTCACTGTGCGTAGTGCGAGGCCTGGCCGACTGCCAGCGCCCCCTTTTTCTCCCATCGGCTTTGTCGGCATTTTGTTTTCGTGCCAACGTCGGCGTTTCCGACATAATTGTCGGAACCTGAGTAGAAATGCGAATACGAAAAAGGACGACGACCTGAATTATCTACTTTCAGTTTCGTGCTCGAGCGGCCATTTTGAATTTCGTTTGTTGATTAATTCAATTGTTCAGATTCATTCAAGTCCGACTCACTTGTTCTAATAGAATCTAGATCTAGATTTATAGATCATTATAGACCTCAATGGAGGATTCATATTCCAATTCTATTGTGTCAAACCCTATCATAGGTTGTCCTGTAATATCATAGCTGCCACTTTCCCGCTAAATAGCGGAAACTCCGCTTCATCTAGCTTTTCCTGCTACTTTTCTCCTTACTCCGCTGGACCGCGCTCGGTTGCAAATTGCGATACTTTTTTACACGCGGAAAACACCGAACCGGGAGAGAAACGAAAACGCAGCTTGCTCATGTCCGCCCGTAGCTTTCTACTTCCGTTCTTCTAGGCCTAGCGCTAGTTTCACTTTGTTTATTGTGGAGCAACACAGTGTCGACCGGCCATCGGTTAGCACGCCGAGTTGTCATTGAAAACGGCGGAAATTCGAGAGAAATTGATGCAGAATGCAAAAATAAAAGGAGCTCCGCTTGCTGCACTTTGCGTTTTGTGCGATACAGAAATCGCGGCACTCGTGTACAATTGCGGTCCCGTTTGTTTACATGACGGCTATTGTGGCTGTTGAAGTGAATCTAGATCTAGATCTAGATAATCTATCTCTAGACATAATCTAGATTTACACATTTTTAGATATCTAGATTCTAGATCTAGATTAGATAGCCTAGGCTATAATTTTAATTCAGGTTAGATCTACACACTACAGAGGGACTAGATCTAGTAAGTTAAGTGCAAACGGGACCGCAATTGTACAGGAGTGCTCAGTACAGCGGCAAAGGTGTTGCCTCCTTCATCCAATACTGCGCGCGCTCTACATCGATGTACACGTTTAAAGTGAAAGAAATCATTTTTATAAGACACCAGCTTGCAACAAACACTGGATTTTTAGTCACCAAGTCCAAACTGTGTCAAATTGACTCAAACTCAAATGCTTATTGTTAGTCTACTTAGTGCCTTTGTTGGTTTTTGTTGTTGTTTTTTTTCAATACATTTTAATTCAGTTGCCTATGGTTAAGAAATGTTACAGTTTTCCCTTCCAAAACCGTAGGGTAGATTTTCCAGTATATATTGCCTCTGGATCTCACTGGTTTTACTCCGGCCTTCGGAGAGCACGCGTCCGCCTTCGCATGAATTTCCTCCTTTTTTGAAATTCCTGAGTGGCAGCTATGAATATTAATATTGGTAAAAACCATTTCATCAGGTGCGTGAATTATTTATTTATTTAGGCTAGAATCTAGATCTAGTCTAGATCTAGATCTAGACTCAGCTGAGTCCCTCTGTTCGGAATCGGATGCGGATTTCTAGTTCAAGGCCTATTCCTATTCACTTGTTCTACAAGATCTAGATCTAGATTTATTTAGATTACTAGATCTATATATGGAGGATTCATATTCCAATTCTATTGTGTTATTGTATTATAGCAATGTAGATGTAGGCCATATTTAAGCTCCTTGTTTGTTTTGGAGTGTGGTTTTAAAATTTTTTTTTCACTTTGGACCTTTTTACATGAGGCCTCTTGCGGGGTCTTTTTTGGGTTAGGTTTAGGTCTCTTCTTTATTGTGTTTGTTGGGGTGGCCGCTCGTTACTCTGAAGTCCTTCCTTATGACAACCACAAAAGCTCTTATTTATGGAGGGGGGGGGGGGGTCCGCAAAATTTTCAGACAATCTAGTTGAGGCTCACATGCAGGTCTACTTTCTACTGTTTCCTTTAAAAAAGATTATTTGCTGCCAGTGAGTTCTTGAAAAATTTTCTTTCTGCTGTTAGCTTGTTGACCGTCTGGGTCGGCTATCTGTGCTCTACCCATCATTTCTTATACATAGCAATACCCGCATATAGTGAACAGATTTTCATTCCCAAGGTTTTTCTTATTCAAGTATATTTTTTATATTAAGAAATGTACATTACAAAATTTTACTTTATAAGTAATGAGAAGATATCAGCGCGTCCTGCTGATTTCGCTATGTGGGTGCTCAGCTGTTTATTGCTTTGTCTCTTTTTCTATACTCCCTGCGCGCTGTTCCAGCGTGGAGAATAGCGTTCATCAAGTGTCCTCTTGTCTTTCTGCTTGGATGCATTCCTCACAGCCCAGCTTAGTTCTTTCAGGCAGCAGGGTAGAGGCAGCTGTCTTCTGGATTATCTTAAACTATTGATAGCGGTGTTCACCGAATATTAAACCTATCCGTTCGTCGTTTTCTATTCATTATTCCAAAGTTTGCCCTCTGTCAATTGTGCGATGACCAATTAATTGAATTATAGTAGCAATGGAATTAAACATTGCCAGCAATATAAAGATATGTAGGTGTAGAAATCAAACAAGACAAAATGTTGTTGAAAAAATAAAATGTTATGGGTTGTAGGCAATCTATTCGAACAGGCTCCCAAATGCTATTTTTAACCCTCTAGAATCTCTAAATTTCAATTTCTTGGGGACTTCACCCCGAACTCCCAACCGAACCCCCTGCAGAATTTTCCTTACTTTTCAGCTTCAGCTGTTAGAAGCACTGCTAGTACTGCTGATGGAAATGGACCGTGGCTACATTTTGTCTTCGCTGATCAATGATAATAATTAATCATTCCATCCTATCAAACATCTATCATCCTTATCTTTCTTTCTTTTCTGTGTATGTTAATCTTCGACACATATATGACCTATTTGTGTTGCAAGTGTCATAAAACCTTTACTAATTCTAAATGCTGAAGCCGCAAAGAAGGTTTCAGGGACTGGTTTGTTATGTAACTTGCAGACCCCTCTTTGCTACTATAATCTATTGCTCTTTGAATTTATTAAATGCTCCAAGTTTTTTTTTTTCTTTTTCACCATTCCCACTTCATCCATCATTATTTTGCTGACATGACTTGTTTAAAAATACATTGCTTTATATATGACCTTGATGTTGTTTGACGTTTGTCCTTTCAAGAATAGTAAACGTATAATAAATATATGTAATTATTATATTTCATATACTATTGTCTCTCCACATGTGCAGCTATCCTGAACGGCCGATTCGATCCTCACTTCCCCTTGCAACACCAACAGAAGGACCTTCGCTTGGTGTTAGGGCTAGGAGACAGTGTAGAGCAGCCCTTACACTTGGCTGCCGCGGCCAATGAACTGTTCAAGAAAGCCAGGCGCATGGGCTATGGGGAGGGAGACGTGGCTGCAGTATTCAAAGCTGCCAGTGAGTATTGGGTGTCGGTTGGTTTGGTTTGGTAAGAATTTTACGGTGCTCGCTACTGCGAACGGCCGTATGGCACTTGAGACGCAAGTTAATCATGTTCACTGTAGTTTGTAGCATGGTTTGGTTTTACTTTGCGAATCTAAATGGGGGGCTCTCGTGGCCTAGAGGTTAAGGTGTTTGCCTCTCATTCAAAGGTGCCGGGTTCGATTCTGGGTAGCGACCGCAAATTTTCTTCTCTAAAATTGTCTTCTTTCACCTTCTTTCCTGCTCTCTAGTAATGGTCTGTCGTCTGCTTTCGTCTCCACTTTCTACCCCCGCCCGGTCACCTCTTTGCCCCCTTCTCTGGGCTCCTAATTCTTTCTGAAGCCTTTCTACTGCTACTCCATGGCTCCTTACTGCTATCTTTCAGCCACACCCCTGATCTTCTGGTAGGAAAGATCTACACCTAACTTTCTCGGACAAGGGCGAAAAATCTCGGAGGGCCCGTGTGCAAGTTGCGCACGTTAAAGATCCCTTGGTGGTCTAAAATCGATACGGGTAGGCTCGGCCGCCACCCAGGCAAAATTCAAAATTACCTACCTACTGAAAATGTTTGGTGTGTCCCGCGCGCTCATATGACCTTATGAGGTAGTTGCAAGCGCCGTATAACACTTACCCAAAAAAAAGGAATCTAAGTGGTTCAAATATATGATAATTTACTTATAAAATTGGCTATTTATTTACAATTTTTTAAACCTGCAAGCCTCTCCAAAGTCTGGACATTCTATCAGTATGCATCTTGCGGTAAAGATCTGTATTGGGTGTAATGATTGTACTAGTGGCAACTGCCCTACATTAATAATGGCCTAACCTTTTCTTCAATGATGTATGCTCGAGAATTGTTTCTTCCCTTTTGTTTTTTTTTTTGTTTTTTCAACATCTTCTTTCTGCATTCTGAAATTGTTGTCATCCTCTCTTTTCTTTCATTGGAACCGTAGATTTTCAGACTTTTTTTTGTTTGACGGGATTTGATGGTGAAATTGTTGCGGTTGTTCTTGGTGACTTTAATTGTTTCTTTTCTTTTCTGATCCTTCTCCCTCTTCATTTGTCTCTTCCTATAGGTTCACAATTATTATGAGCAAGCCTGGGGGGGGGGGGGGGGTGGAAACTCATTAAATAATCTTCCCCACTCTGGAGTCCCTTGGTATTCCTCTCAATTGTTTTGTATTTTACTGAAACACGTAACACGTTTACCTCCCCTGCACTAGATGTGTAATCCGTGAAATTGCTTTGCACTGATGTTGTTGTTGTTGTTGTTGTTTCTTTGTGTCATGGCATTGTGGACTGGGGTGTCTGTGGACTGTCTGCCCACCCTGAGAAGAGGCCATTCATGTTGAGGATAGGAGGGTACTAGGAGTTTTCATGAGACTGGAAAGACCTAACTGCCCTGTGACCGTGTAATTCCGGTAGGGTTCACATTGCCCATTCCCCGCCACCAATGGCTACTGGCTAAGGTTTTCGACTCTTTCATGAGGTATTGGCCAAGTGGAAAAGCCATTGGATCGTCACGTCCTGGGTCGTTGTGCCTTTACTAAGAGGTTTCACGGCCAGAAAGCAAGTCAGGCATTCTGCTCGGTCCATCCCCTGCACCCAGTCACTCTCAAACTGGCTGGTACCTTCTCAGCCACAGAGGGTGTGTTGATGAAAATAGTAGAGGTGTTAGCAGAATAGACACCCACTCAAGGGAGAGTAGGGGTGTGTTAGTGAGGAGCATAGCGTCTACCACGCATCGGTGGGTTCTGCCTCCTGCACCTTGTGGGGCCACACCTGCTCCCATCCTGTTGTTTTAACCCCTCTAGGAAACGGGGGGGTTGGTTTGTTGGCGCCAACAACTCGCCATTCGCCAGAGCCGTGTCAATGAGGACAGGGACCACCACGGGTAGGTACAGTTGGCTGGATTGGGAGAAGCTGTTTGAGACGCTTAGGCATTTCTCAATATTTAAATGAGACCCATCACCAGTCCTTGATCCCCGCTTTGCACTGATGGAACAGTCATTTTCAGAGCTATGGATTCTTTATGGTAAAATTATGTTGTTTTTTTTTGTTGGCTTTAATGCAGAATTGTGATATGTTAAATGTTTTATTGTCATATCGAGGTTTTTGATTTTCTGTTTGTTTGTTGGGGTTGGGTTTTTTAAAAATCTTAATGACCTATGATTTATAGATGTTTGTTTATTGTTTCTTTCAGATGAATTCGGTGCTGACGGTGGAGATGCAACAGGATTGAACGAGAGCAGCTCCAAGTAACCTGGAAAAACAACCTGTCATCATTTTCCCCCCAGCCATTTGCATCAAGTTTTTGTTGTCATTGTCATCTGGCCTCAAGTCAAAATGATAGTCTAACACGCAATGGTCATTGACATTTTATTCATCTTTTACTTTTCTAGACACAGTTTGCATGGACTGAAATCATGATCTGACTTGACGGGACTCGACAAGCTTTGAATAAGAGCAGCTCCCAAGTAACATGGGAGAAGTCCTACTACTACCATCTTTCATTGTTCCCCATGATTTCCATCAGTTTTCATCCTCATTTTCATCTCGCCTCACGGAATCATTATGGTTGTCCCTCACACCATTGTTTGATAATGCTGTTTTATTCATCTCTCTATATAGTATAGCTCATACTCTTGTAGATTCCCTTTTGCATGGACTACACACTATTATAGGTCATGGTCATGCTTGGTATGACACGTGATGTCACTTTATTTTTAGTGTGTTTTGCTGCTCTGATTTTTTAAAATGAGGAAATGTGCAGGATTCATAGTTGCCTTTACGAGGCAAATTCGGGGGTCTCTTAGTTTTTTGGAGGTTTTTTTTGTTTTTTTTCATTATTATTGATGGTGAATAAAGACACAGTTTGTTAAGGGTACACTGTGATCTGAACTGTTTCATGAGACACAGTCAGTCAATGTATTGGAAGGGGAAGGGTACTTAAAAGGTAAGTGTAGGACCTCATGTCAGTCTTGATTTCTTTCTTTTTTTTTCTTTTCTTTTTTTTTTTTTTTTTTTTTTTTAATCTTCAGAAATAAGTATGTTGACCCGGGATAAATTATTCCTGATCAATACAAACTCTTCAATTTTAATAATGCTTAGCTTTTGGTTTACTCTGTTTTGACCTTTCGAAAGTAAACACCTCTGTTCTGAGTTTTAGTTTGGAAACTCTGTAATCATGTTTGTGCCAAGTTCCTGTTAATTCCCGCCTACTTTGTGGTGTTTTAGTATCATCTAGATCACTGACCTGGCGACAGACACATAAATTTCACATTTTCAGTACCCTTAAATCACGTATAAAGTTGTCTGTAAATAAATGCATATAATGTACTGAAGCCGAAGGAGGCTGGGTAGCTGAATAAAATCACAAATTAATAACATAAAGCCTGAAGAAATGTCTCAATATTTTATTTGGCTTTGTTTATTGGGCTTTAAATGCAAGTAGTTTGTCCGTATTATATGAGAATGAACATGGGGTGCCACTTATCTGTAAAGCTTGGTCATTCTATGTTCTGAAACATAGCTTTGTGGAGTGATTTGTGTTGGTAGGAAGGGGGGGGGGGGGGGAATAAAAGTTGAAGAATAATTCTCTTCTTTTTTATGTATAGGAGACCCTGTATTCTGTATAGTTAGTATTGTATACTCTGTTGGGTGTGTTAACAAATTAAGACAGTTAAAATTGTGCATTGTATTTAGCTCATCTTCTAGGTTAAGCAAAGCACACTGTAGGTTTCATTTTGTTCCCCTTCTGTACGTGGCTTGTCATCGAATTTCAGTTCATGTGTTTTGAGTTTAAAAATTGCCACTCAGCTGACTGATGCCATCATTTGCACACAAGCCAAGCTATCTCTGTTGCATCTGTTGTGAAATATTCTATCCAGCAAAGTACCTCATTTTTTTTTTTTTTAAAATTGCTTCAGATGTCTTTGGCTTTCTTGGTTTTAGAGCTCCATGGTGCATATTTTCAGTTTTGCTCTTTGCCTGGTAGCAATAACATTTTTTTTTCCCTCTTTTTTTTCTCCTTTATTTTCTTAGAAATTTTATGGTTGTTTTTTTGTTTTTTTTTGTTTTTTGTTTTTTTAATGCCATGAAAAGTATGTTTTCACATTTTATTAAGATGTTTGTAAAGCTCTGGCTCTATTTGTTAATGTATGCATTAATAAACGAATGACATATCCCATCTGGCTTATTTTTATCTGGAAATTACTGAGTTTGTGACTTTGAAAACTTGATCCAAAATTAAGAACAAAAATGCAGAAGCTTTTGATGCTCTGCTGTGGATATTCAAAAACAACCCCCCCCCCCCCCCTCCCCAAATCCATGGCACCTATTCTCCCTTGATTGTTTCAAATGACTATAATCTTCTGTCCACTTCTTTTCAGAAGTTGCATGGCATGAGTAAAGAAAATTTTACATAGGAAGGACCCCTATGATTTCAGGTTCTTGCTGAAATGTGAAAAATGGGAATGTGGCTACTCTTCTGCTATAAAAGGACCTAGCCACAAGAGGCTGTAATTTAGGCCGTTCTCTCAAACTCAAACATGGTTAGATATGCTCCTTTCAAAACATAACGAGAACCTGTCACAAATTTTTAATGGAGAATTTTTATTTTTTTTATTTTACCGGCAGATAGCTGCTTGAGTTGCTCTTTTGTTTCTTGATGGAAAACAACTGCCCCGAAAAGTTTATCTCCACTTCTCGTCTGTCTAAAGGTATCTTTCAACCACACACATTTTGTTAAGACAGTTTGGCCCAATGAGAAAAAGCAGGGTACAGAGTTGGAAGGGCTTGGCCCTTTTTCAAACTGAAAGTGTACATAGTTTCTTTCTTCACAAGTTACTGTTTTATGATAATGTAAATGCATTCATGATGATCATTCAGTCTTAAACTAAACAATCAACAAGCTTTGTTTTTATTTTTTGTAATGAAAGGTTTCAATGCCGAGATAAGCGTTATAATTATAATTTTATAATTCTATGGGTTTTGTGCCCTTTTCAACACTTAAGTTATTTAAGAGGTGGGCCCACCAAATTAAATAGCCATTGCCTTTTTAGGATTGTCAAATGCACAGAGAGACTTGAATACTTGCAAATACCAGTAGTTCAAGAACACTTTGTTAGAGATTCGAGCCAGCACTGTTCGCTCAATAGCTCAATGTGATACCAACTTAGCTAATGGTTTGACTGGATTAAGAGTCACGGCATTGTTTAATCACTCTGTGTGAAATGCACTTTTTAAAGCTCATTGGTGACCCCTGAGTGAAAAGTGCAGCAGTTATTGGTGACAGGATCAAACCCCAGCTCTCTGTTATGTAACTTTTCCCAGAAGTTACAAAAATGCATGCACATTCAGTACCAATGAAAATAAGATATTAATCATTGTTCTATAACTTGCGAACCAGTCTTTAATCACTCGTAAATTCCAGTGTCTTTTGTAATGAGAAGTTTCACTTGTCACAACTAAATACAAAAGAGCTCAAAGAAGGATTGTCATCTCCATAGTATTGGCCCTGGGAATATACATTTTGGTCTTGCTACCAGAAAGTGATGTGTTGTCACTGTGGCACTATCTAATGATTTAACCCTATCCGTACGCCCTGGGGTCGTTTTGTACCAGCAGGGTTGTATTCTTCACATTTTAGAATATTTCTAGTATGAAGATCTCTTTGAAACTTGCAGCATTTTTCAAGAAATCATTTTGACAGACTGCTATGCAAAGCATTCGGATCGGATTAACGAGTAATTTCCTCTTTGGAAAGTGGTGGCACAGAGTTCTCCACGTCGTATGGATACGATCGTAAAACACGACGTATGGATGGGGTTAAGTGTTCAAATAGCTGAGGGCTGGATACTGACTTCTGCCCTGATTTAATGTCTCGGCTATTTGGACAGAGTAACCTCTTATCATTTTGGGATGCCTCAAGAGATGTGTCTGATTTATTCACATGACTAGGAACACTTGAAACGCAGTAGGTTCTGAATAATGGTTCGACAAGGGACAACTGGATTTCTATATCAAGCAGAATGAAAAGAAATAATATTGGCTCAGAAGATGCTTTGAAATGAAGTCCAGACTTCACAATCAAGGCTGGTCAAATTTTGTAAGGTTTTTTTGTGCTTTCTTTTTTTTAAAGTGTAGACGTGAAATTGTGATGAAACCAATACATACTACAATGTACTATCATCATAGTCGAGGGGTCAAAGTCAGTGCTAGATATTGAATGAATTCCGAACACAGACTAAGCTTTTTTCTTTTTTTCATTTAGTCATTAGATTATTACAAAAATGCAGGTGAAAATATCCAAAAAGGTCACTCAATGTCGAGAAAACTGGTTGTCTTTGATGGACATCTTGGATAGTGTCATCATTACAGATATGAAAAGACAAGATGGGAAATTGCTGTTTGTACAGGTGTTTGTCTTGGACAGGAGGCTGTTTGAGCAGGTTCGACTGTATTATTAGATATTTCTGATTTGCATGCTGCAGCGGCACCTTTTGTGAAAGCCTCGTATAAATCTCTGTGTACTGTTAATAATATGAATGCTTGTGTGCTCTCTACGTGTCATGCTTGCGAAGTACTGTGTGCATTTTAAATTTTGGGATGGTTGATTGATGGTTGTTGGTTTTTTTTCTTTATTCATGTGAACTCGTATTACAATCAAGTTTTGTTAGTTAATAATGTATAAAGTTCTTAGAATGCTGTTATTTCATTTTCAGTCAAGGCGAACGGTTGACCTATTGTTCCTTTTTCTGAAAACACTATAGATACAAGGTAAGGGAAGTGAAAAAGATGAGCAACATGTAGATTTGGATTTTGCTTTTGGTTGAATATATATAATATGTGAGAATAGCTTGATTGTAATAATTTTTTTTGTGTACATTATTGTAAGCCTTTCCTTTTTTTGTCTTTTTTTAATGATTCAAATTCATTGCCATCATCCCTAAGCCCTAAGGACATTGTAACTCTGATTTTTAAAAATGAAAAGTATTGTGCATGTGTTCAACTCCAGTTGTGAAGCATTTATGAAAAGATTTATAGATTTGATTTATGCTCAAGAGAAAGGTTTTGTCTTTGTATCTGTGTTTAGTCTCGATACAGAGTTTTTCTCTTCTGCTTTTGGCATTTTGCCGAGCTCTCCTTCTGAAAAGTTAAAAGTAGTTATGAGATGGCAACAGGGCTTTAATCTTGAAGTAGACAAAGACAAATGTTAGGCATTCTCTCCTTGAATGTGCAGCCCACTTTGTTTCCAGTTTTTTCAGATTACATGTATCTTTATTATAAAGTGTTGCTATGATATTTCAATTCCATGTTTTGTTATTTATTTTTGTTCTTAAACTAAGTAGTAGTGTGGAAAATCTTAAGGTAAACAGCTAGCTACAATGGATCCCTTGACCCTCTTTCTGTGCGGTCAAAGCATCTGTCGGAGGTGAGAATAAGATTTCCCTTTCTTTCATAACTTTCAATTCCATAAATTTCCAACGGTTGGCAGTTCTGCATATATAATATGTTATTAATGACTTAAAATAGGTTACACATTTCTATGTCACATAAGCCAACAAACGACAATAAATGGGGGGTGCCTCTGATTTTTTTCTTTTGGTCTATATATTCTTTAGCCCTTTGCTTAACATGAATCTGCTTTGCACGAAATCTGCTTTGCACGAAACCTGCTTTGCACGAAATCTGCTTTGCACGAAATCTGCTTTGCACGAAATCTGCTTAATCAAGAGAAATTCTCTGTTCCTGTGAAATGTGTGTTGTCAGAGTTTTACTCTATTTACATTTATTTGTAGACAGACCAAAATTTTTTGTTTGATTTCTGTGATTGGGGTAAATATGGTGTATTGTATTTCAGTTTTCTTTTTCTTTTTCTGTCTATTTCTAGACATGTTCTTTGTCTTTTGTCCTTATCGGGGGTGCACATGGACAGTTTCCCAACAAAATGCGACATATTCATTTTTGTGATTTTGAGAAAAAGGAAGATTTTTATTTTCTAAATATTTACTAGAATCTAAATAATCCTGGGCGAACAATAATTTAAGGCAACTCAACAAAAAAATAACTTATGGTACTGGCACTCATGCAAATGCAACAACTAGGTTAATGAGAGAAAAAAAAAGACAGAACAGGTGATTTTAAAACTGTTTGCATCAGCGAGCCAAATGCCTGTAAAATTTAATTTCCTCCTGTCCATATCTTCATCTGAGTAGCTACTTCCTTAATATTTTCAACATGAACCGTCGTACTACAAAAAAAATCTCTTTGCTTTAAATTCCTTGAAAAAAAGACCGCTTTGAAACACTAAAAAAGCATTGAAGAATGATAAGTAGGGCTTAAAGTATGTAGTAATGTAGTATGACTTAGACTCTGACTAATCAGGGACAGATTCTTACAGCCAACAAACTTTTGTCCTGAAGCAAAGCCATGAGACTCGAGGCAAGAATTAAACTGATGCATTGATGAATATGTTCTGTTACAATAAGCCAGACAGCTTTTGTCATATTTAGTTGTTATTTATTGCAGTTCTTTTTAAGAGAAAAAAGGTTTGGTGAAAAAAGTAAGTCAGTTTCAGAATTGTCTCGTCTTGCAAGACAGGATTGGAGACCACTTTTTGTCAAACTTTGAAAATTGCAATTGTCATGTTTTGTTATGAAAGTGTCCATATGGACTTGCTTAATATAAGACTCCGCCGTATGACGTTTTGAAATGTAACATATGAAGCGGCCAACCCCCCCCCCAAAAAAAAAAAAAAAAGCAGAGAAGAAACCAACGTTAGTTAGGCTCTTGACAGTTGCATGCAGAAAACATAAGTTTGCGGAGTTAGATTCCTTCATCATATTTAATACAGTTGTAAAGAGGGAAGTTTATTTTCTATTTTATCGAGCACTGTATTTTCGTCTGTGTTCCTACTCATCATGTGTTGACTCTGAGGGGCAGGTTGACCGTTGAACCAGCCTGCCTCCTAAATGATCTATTGATTGGGACATTAACCAGCTAACATGACAGTCAATACATCAACTATAAGTAAATCTCTTGACCCAACAACTTGAAATAGGCTTGCCTTGTACAAACTGCTTTGCCTTTAGTACTCCAAGGTGATAAAACATACAAACAAGCATCTGATTTGTTGACATTTGTAGATGTGCAGAAGTTAATTTGTCTTTCTGTTGTTTTTGTACTTTTTTAGCTTTTAAAAAAGAACAGCGGATGTACGAGAAATTTTATTATGAGCTACTAATTAAAAGTTTATTGTATTTATTATTAGTTCTGGTTGTCCCGTTTCCAGATTTCATGTAGAAAATACTACATGATGTGTACTGCCTCCGTGAATACAAGGGAGTCCGCCTGAACCATACACGGTTAATCCGAAAACAGCAGGAAACCGAAAAGTAAAATACAGTACCGAGGTCAAGGTGGGGGGGGGGGGGGGGGGTGTGCATCGATTTTGAGCAACTCCTCTCTGAACCAAAAACCCAGCTACCTAAACCGAAGAAAATCCAGTGGTCCCGCAAGTTTTGGTTTCAGTTTGTAAGTTTAATCGCACTCCACTGTATGTGACTTCATGAAGAAGTACATGTAGATTGTTTCTCACTGGCCTGGCCAGGCGGGTGGTTGGAGTTAGGGCGCCACTGGTAGGTCCTATTTCTTTACATCTCCCCTTGGGGTTTTTTTTTCTGTCTGTGCGGGTGGTTGGAGTGAGTGAAGGCGCCACTGGTAGGTCATACTTCTTCACTTCCCTCTGATGCTTCTGTCTGTCTGTGCGGGTGGTCGGAAGGCGCCCCTACTGGCAGGTCTTACTTCTTTACTTTCCCTCTATTGTTTCTGTCTGTCTTATCCCCCCCCCCCCCCCAACCCAAGCACTAAATTACCTCTATTGTGTCAATGTGCTTCTCTTTACCCACACAAACAAACAAAACGACGGTGGGTGTTTGGCGGGTGCTCTTGTGTGGTTTGCTTCTTCTTTCCTATCAAACATCTATCGTCTTTATCTCCCCTCCTTCTTTTTTGTGTTTGTTACTCTCTTGTTACACCTCGAATCTTTTGCACTTATATGACCTTATTGTGTTGCAAGGGCCGTAAGACTCTTACTAAAAAATAAATAAAACGGCTGGCCAGTAGTGACTAGCGTAGGGCATGGTGTAGTACTAGTAGTCTGCTTTATTTTTGTTGTACTCTCTTGGGTCTTGCCGACTTGGACTGAATCAATTCCGGCATCTGTGGTGTGGCAGGGTAGACACCTCCCATCACATCATGCAAAAGATAGGAGTTCGATTCCTGTATGGAGAGAATTTTTATCGAGTTGGTTATCTCGGCCTCTCAGTCAGCCTGTGTTGGCCTTGACAAGTACGGTTGGACTCCTCTCCTAAATTACCTAATGTGTCGATTTGGGGGGGGGGGGGGGGGGGCATAAGTCACTGCCTTAAAAAAAAAAGAAAGAAAGAAAAAAGAGAAGGAAAAAAATCACTGCCTCAGTGAAGAAAAAAGAGATCACTGCCTCAGTGAATAAATCTGACGCCCTGAAAAGTGGGCGGTCTTTATTTTGATGCGAAAGTGTGGGATGTGGTGTAGTCTGCTTAATTTTGTTGAGCTGTACATTACGTGGTATACTCGTGGGTGTTGATGGCCCAGTACATTTGTACTGATACCGATTCAATGTACTTTTCAATTCCATGCTGGTTTCTGTTTCGAAAAATTCTGCTCTGGTCCCCTCCCACTCCCCCAGCCATGCCCTTTTAAAAAAATTTTGTTTTGTTTTTGTACATTGTGTTCCTCAGAGAAGAGAAATGCTATTTACATTACACACAGCATTTCGTGTAGAAAGGAACAATATTCTGCTACGACATTACGACTTCATGTTTTGTTTTAATTGTATTATTCCTTCGTATTTTATGAGAGACCAAAATACAGTCCAGCCATATGTACGATTGTATTCATATATCGTAAAGTGAAAGCATTAGCATTTTTGTTTTTGGAAGTGTTGACTTTTTTTGTTTTGTTATTTTTGTACATATTATAATAAAAAATATTATATGCGTGTAGGCAATTCCAAGACCTGACCCTCTTTAAAAAAAAAAGGGGGGGGGGATGACGGTGACCAGGGGATCCAGAGAAGTTTCCGAAGGTGTATAAAAAGTTAATTTTTTAATGTAGATGCTAGTAAAAGTACATGTAGTAAAAGATACTTTGTATCTCTTGTGTGAACAAGCCCATACCTAGTGTTTTGGAAACTGCCTCTCCGGCAGAATATTTTAATGGTGTGACGCTGATAGAAGTTATAATATCACATGAACAGTTGCTATTCTCTTGATCAGAAATAGATAAGTTGTATTTTATGTCATGTAATTTGTAATAAAAGAATAAGGCTGACACTGACACTTTGTTTTGTGATGTGTTTCATTGATTGACAGTATTGACTATTGACTCAATAGCGTGTCGGTGGTCGGTGCGTGCTCTTGTGTGGTGTGCCCCCTCTTTTCTACAAAACATCTCGCGACCTCAGTGCTTTCTTGTCCGATCTCCCATCTTTTTTAATGTGACTTTTTCTTAAGCTCACTCTTTGTTGTTATGAACTGCTTTCACGGTTATTAAAAATGGAGATAGGACCAAAAAACCCCCACAGAGGTCGTGATCTGTCGTCCTTATAATTGCTCTTCCTTCCTTTTTTGTGATTTACCCTCTTAAAATATTCGGACGTGTCCTGTCTTCAAATCTCTTTAATTTGTACAGCGAAATGATACTGTGTAACATCAGCGATATAGAAGGAGTCGATGTAGGGGGCCACAATATCAACAATATGTGGTACTCTGATGATATAGTCCTGGCTACTGAATCTGAGTCTAAGCTCCAAGAGATTCTAACTAGAATGACAGGGAAAAGCGAAGAAAAGGGCCTACTGCTGACCCCCCCCCCCCCCCCCAAAAAAAAAAAAAAAAAAAAACAACCTCGCCCCCCCCCAAAAAAAACACCCCCAAACAAACAAACAAACAACAACAACAGAATGCATGGTGATATGTTAAAAAAGTGCTGACATCCCAGTTTGCAACATTACACATTATGTGAGAACGAGAAAGAATAAAACAGGTCAACTTCTTTGAATTCCTTAGTCGCACAATTACAACAGATGCAAATAAGCGACTCAGAGGCAGAGGTAAAAAAAGAAGATTGCAATATCTAAAACTAAAGAAACGTTCAGCAAGATGAAACCTATCCTCTCAAATAGAACCCCAAAATGTGAACACAAAAATAAGAACCCCAAAAGCGTACGTATCGTCAATCCTTTTTGTATCGAAGCGAGAGCTGGACTCTAAACAAAGACACACAGAGAGAAGACTGCAGGTCGTTGAAATCTGACTTTTAAGGGCGATACTCACAATCTCGTGGACAGAGAGGAAAACAAATCGACAAGTGCTCCAATTGGCAGGATGTGAAAGATTCATATAATCAGAGCATAAGAAAAATACAATTGAGATTCTTCGGCGACGTAAACAGATTTAAATGGACCAGAGAAACTGCTGCTGTGTGGAAAAATAGATATAGAGGTAAAGAGCAAAGGTAGACAACGAACAACATTCATAGACGGCTTGAACAACTTTGTTACGAAAAACACAAAAAGAAAAACCGAGATGATAAAGAAGACGGAGTACAGGAAGGAATGGGGTACATGTACCGTGATCATCAATGTCTGCTCCAGTCCTGACACTCGAAAAAGAAGAAGAAGAAGGAGGAGGAGGAGGAAGAAGAAGATTTGGCTGGGTCCTTTCGAAGATGGAAGTTTAACTCGAAGGTTTCGCCTCTTAAATAACCTAATAATGTTGATAGAGGCGGGCATTTCATATTTCAGTGAGTGAGGTGACATCATCATCATCATCATCATCATCATCATCATCATCATCATCATCATCATCATCATCATCATCATCATCATCATCAGTGAACAGCATATCCCAAATGATGGCCCCAATGACCTTGGTCTTTGCTTTATGACACCGAGCGTAGTGGAAGAGTCCGCTGTCATTTATTTGCAATCTAATCTCAAATGAGTGCCTTAGGGGCGGGGGAGAAATAGATGCTGAAGAGAGAGGGGGGGAGGGGAGCAAGGATGCAGCCTTGCTTAATTCCACTCTAGATGTTGAAAGAGGTCGAACATCTCGCCCTAGTCACTTTGTCACTGATCCCATAATCCGCGAGGATCGTAGGGGGCGCTGTATACTCTGACAGAGAGCTTCGTCAGGTGCCTCCACTTTTCCCGTTATTTATTTATTTACTTACTATTTTTTTTTTTTGCGAGCGCCTGAGTTTGGGCGAAGGATTTCCCTGTCCACTCCGCAATGTTCTCTTATTCTCCTCTCCTGCACAATTCGATGAAGATTAGTGTGGGATAGGCCAAACGATAATTTTTACATGGTCAAAGATTTCTGTTTTCTTCGTTTTATAGTAGATAGCAAGTCTTCATAATGACTCATGCTGTTTCATTCTACTGCGCACTTTCACATTTGTGACGTGGTCAGTGTATGAGATGCCAAAACCTAGTCGCCTCTTTACTGGCTGGGTTTAAAAAAAATTATATAGATTTAACACCCCCATCAACAAAATGATATAACAGGCAACTGGATGGTTACCTTCATATCATCATGGAAAGATCTAATGAGGTTCATAAGCTTCGGTAGTCTAGTGGTAGATTACTTGATTCGCAATCGTGAGCTTGCCGGTTTGGAGGTTAGAGCGGCAGGCCCGACCTGGTGTCCTTGGGAAAGGCACTTAACAGGAATTTTTCTCACTTCACCCTAGTTGGAAGAGGTATCCGGCCGCAGACAGCGACTGATCTTGTCAATATGTTAGTGCTTTAGTGCCTATAAATGGCTGCTTGCACAGTATTCTGCCCGGGAAATTGAGATTGTTTCAGAATGCTATCAAGTCTGCTGGGGTAATGATATAGATTGTTAAGTGCTTAAAGCTTGCCGTTGCACGGGAATTTGCGCTATACAAATGCTAACTAATATTATTATCATAAGCTTTGGGGTTGGGGTGGGGATCCAATACTTAGGAGGATGTTGAGCAACCCTTCTCTACTGACAATGCCAAAGGCCTTTGTACCGGCGACAGTGGTGTAGTGGGTAGCTGCTTTGCTGTCGCTCGCAGGAGACCCAAGTTTAATTTCTGAGAGGGGAGAAAATTTTATCTGGACATCTTCGTCTTACTCCAAGGATCTTGTATTCCTCTTTACTGGGGCTGGTCCTGACAGTCGAGGCCCGAAGCCCGCCTTCTGAACGATCTTATTTGTGTCGATGAGAGCGTTAAAAACATCAGCAT
>NW_004797392.1:448051-449341 GCF_000002075.1 Aplysia californica
CACACACACACATGCACACCTTATCCCCGAAAAAAACGAACCGCCGACCTCCCACCAAAAAAAAAAAAAGAAAAGAAAAGAAAAAACCCCGAGAAACAAGAAGAAAGAAGAACAAAATCACCAACAATCAGGTCCGTGCAAACAGATACACAACTCTTTAATATTCGGTGACCAAACCCACAGTAGTCACGCATAGCCCACCCACCCGTGCCTGTCTGACTCCTGACTGCTCCACGAACGCCTAGATCTATAATACTTGATGCGGAGGCCAAATTTTTACTGGCCAGCAGAGATGGACTCGTCCATTTTTATACGCGACACACGAACTTTTGAGAAAGTTATGGGCTCACTCCTTCCGTCTCCACAACCTCGCTGTCGCAGACGACAACAGCAGGTGACTTCCCGAAACCCCCCTCCGGTGGACTGAAGTAATTAACATCGCACCGATCGTGATTTTGGACCAGTCTCCCTTGAGCTGTAGCTCTTTCAAGCGACTGGTCGACAGTTTGAGAAAATAGGAAGAAGGAAAAAAAAAGGGGAAAAAAGGAAGAAAAGTAACAGCCGTTGCTGACAGGTTGCTACTCGCGGGAAACACTTGTTGAGGGATACGTACTTACTTTCAAGTGAAGAATAAAACTTGAAGTAATATTATGGGTGAGTTGTGCTCGTGTTAATTCATCTTATTTTTTGTAGAGCGATAGCTGGGTTTTGTGCATTCCATTTTCTGTTGTTTTACTTCACTCATCTTTTATTCTTTCTTATTCTTCTGCTATATATCATAAGCAAACGTGTTTCTGTCTTTTGCCATTTACTACACACTACATTAATCTAATTTTGAGTTTTTGGGTTTGTTTACTTCTTTTAGCTCAGTTTTAAACGAGCTTTACAGCACTTGCTTTTTACTTGAAACGTTTAAGTTATAAATGTGCCGAAAATTAGAGGTATTTCTAGAGTAACATGCAAAAGGAAAAAAAGAGGAGAGATAATGATGATAGATGTTTGCTGGGCTTTTTTTTTTAATGGAGCAAATCATACCAGAGCACCCATGAACCACCAACACCGAGGATTTTGAATTGATCTTTCGGACATGATTTTCTTCTTGATATAAATATAGTGCCTTATTATAATGCAGATTGCCCTTTTGTTACGTGATTCTCGGAATATAGTTTTGTTGGCCGCGCGCGCGCGCGCGTGTCTATCTATGAATGTGTGTGTGTGTGTATGTGTGTGTATGTATGTGTGTGTGTATGTGTGTGTGTGTGTGTGTGTGTGTGTGTGTGTGTGTGTGTG
>NW_004797392.1:450655-451748 GCF_000002075.1 Aplysia californica
ATCATCATCATCATCATCATCATCATCATCATCATCATCATCATCATCATCATTGCCTTTCTCTTCGTGGATCAGGGTATAGGCCACGAACAAACACTTTCTACCTTTTCCTATCCTGTGCTAGCTGATTGATGTTTTTCCGTCTTCCCAATGTCCATCCATCGACTTCCGTGACCCTCCTCCAGGTTTCACGTGGTCTCCTCCTTGGTCGTTAACACTGTGGATTCCAATCCAACGCGTTCCTTGTTATGCAGTGGCTTGACTTCCTGCGAGTATGTCCAATCTTTTGCCAGCGCCTTCTTCCCGCCTCATCTCCGACTGGGCTGTCTTGTTCTCCTTAATACTTCCTCGTTGGTGACCCTGTGTGTCCATCTGATCCTCAGTATCTTCTTTAAACACTTGTTCAAGAACACTTGGATCCTCATTATGCAACTATGAGATGCATTAAAATGAAAGGAAAAGATACGAACCCAGATTCTTAGATTTGATTCCTTGGCTCCTTCTTACTGCTGTCTTTCAGCCACACCCAGGGGTATTGTGGTAGGAAAGATCTACATCTAGCCTTGTCGGACAAGGGCGAAAAATCTAGGAGGGCTCGTGTGCAAGTTGCGCACGTTAAAGATTCCTTGGTGGTCTAAAATCGATAAGAGTAGGCTTCGGCCGCCACCCGGGCAAAATTCAAAATTTCTTACCAACTGAAAATGTTTGGTGTGTCTAATATTACCCTTCTCTCAGCAGCAGCAGGAGCGATGTTTCTTCACCTTTGCGTCTGTCTGTGCGTCCTTGCTGGTGTGAGTACAGGCCAGGAAACACCTGCGAACTCCATGCCTGCGACTCCAACAAGCCCAGGTGAGATGAGGTCCCCCCTTTCTTCCCCACCTGCATGCTTGCTTGCTTGCTACAAGACGTGAATACTTCTCAGATTATACCAATCTCCTCAGAATATCTATCCTTTGAATCTCAGTTTTGAAAATTGAACCTTTAAAAAAAAATTACAGATTCCATGAATGAATTGGCTCACCGTAGTCAATATAATCAAAGTGACACTCTCTCTCTCTCTCTCTCTCTCTCTCTCTCTCTTTCTCTCTCTCTC
>NW_004797392.1:452585-454805 GCF_000002075.1 Aplysia californica
AGAGAGAGAGAGAGAGAGGGAGGGAGGGAGAGAGAGCGAGCTATTTCATTAATTTAGAAATTGTTGTGTCTATATTATGTACCTCTTCTTGTTTTTTATCTACTTTTAGAATTATCGTTTCTACGAAATAATGTCTTTAGAGCGCATGGAATTGGCAACATAGATTTAGAAACTGCAATAGCAACAAAAATCTCCCGGCCCAAAAACTAAAATCTCTATCTGCTTTTCTGCTCTTGACTGTAAGCAATACTCATACATATGTACGATCTTCGCTGTAAGTTAGAGCACATGGAGTATACATCGATTTTTCGGGCTTTTTAAATGTTTTGCCCATTTCATAATACGCAAACGCTATCAATTCGTGATTTGAGTTGCCCAGTGTTATTTATGTATATGCATTTGGATTTCAATGCGATATAACACTCACTTTAACATCACAAACGGCATCAATTCTTAGATATTTTTGCAAATCGTGGATTTAAGTGGTACGCGCAAAACCAAAACCAAAATCAAAAACAAGAACAAAAACAGAAAGAAAACAAAACCAATATCCACCGCTACAGGGGTTTGCATCGTTCATAATAATTTATCGTAAAAACACCTGCTGTAGACTGTAGCATTATAGAGCACATACAATGTTTGTTAGAAATCGTGGCGCTAAATTTTATTTCCGTTCGAGACCCATTCTTGGGGGAAAACTCCCCTTTCTTGTTTTGGTCTTTGTGTTTGCTGGTCTGAGACAGAGTCGGGCCTGAAACAACAAGACGCCCCCGACATGTGACGACTGGAGAGTTGGCTGAGACAAGGTCGCGAACAAATAAAGTCTTTCTCAGCGGTGTCGCCATTGAAAACAGGGAGAAAACAGTGACAGCATCGTAAACATTTTTTTTCTTCAAAAATAGCGTATAAACTTTTCTAAAAGGGTCGGAGGAAGAGTGTGGTTTGTCTTTCTCTGGTAGGAATAGTACCAGCCCCCGGCCAGCTGTTCAAATGCACTAAGGGGATTCTCGTGGCCTAGAGGTTAAGGTGTTCGCCTCTCATTCAAAGGTCCCGGGTTCGAATCCGGAAAGCGACGGAACTTTTTCTTCTCTAAAATTGTCTCCTTTCATCGCCTTTCCTGCTCTCTAGCCATATTCTGTTGTCTGCTTTCGCCTCCACTTTCTGCCCCCATCCCCTCACCTCCTTTGGCCCTCCCCTGGGCTCCTGACTCTTTCTGCAGCCTTTCTACTACTACTCCCTGGCTCCTTCTAACTGCTGTTTTTCAGCCACACCCCTGATCTTGTGGTATGACAGATCTACACCTAGCCTTCTCGGACAAAGGCGAAAAATCTCGGAGGTCCCGTGTGCAAGTTGAGCACCTTAAAGATCCCTTGGTAGTCCAAAATCGAAAAAAGTAGGTGTTGTCCGCCACCCGGGAAAATTTCAAAATTTTCTACAACTGAAAATGTTTAATAAGTCCTGCGCCCTCATATATGACCTTATGCAGTTGCAAGGACCTTAAAACTCTGACCAAAAATGTACTAAGCCCACATTAAAAAGAACCAAAAATATGTAAGATATACTTTGCAGTTTTATATCTCTGGTATCAGTTGCATGTACTCGAGAAATGTGTTGACGAAATTCAAATTCTAATAGTTGAAGAAAACAAAAACTGTCCAGAAAAAAATAAATAATGTAGGTAAAATCGTTAAAGGAATTAAATATTTGGGTTTTTTGTCTGTCTCCTGGAAAAAATGCATTTTGGGCTTAGGACATTTGTACAGCTTGCTGACGATATTATTATAGAAACTTCCTTGGAAGGTCAGAGCTGGGAGTTTCCGCTTTCCGGGACGGATGAAACCTTGACGTGCGCGCGGACTTTATGTGCTTTCCCACGGAAAGGGAGGGAGAGAGAGAGAGAAATAGAGAGAGAGGGAGAGGGAGAGAGAGGGAGAGAGCGAGAGGGAGGGAGGGAGGGAGGGAGAGAGGGAGGGAGAGAGAGAGAGAGAGAGAGAGAGAGAGAGAGAGAGAGAGAGAGAGAGAGAAAGACTAGGCCCCGCCTCTTAAATAACCTTAAACCCATACCATTTCACATTTTCATTTCACATTCACAACCCCAGTCGTGGCGATGTAAAAAGGAGATGCTAAGGGGCTCTCGTGGTCTAGAGGTTACGGTGTTCACCTCTCATTCAATTGGTCCCGGGTTCGAATCCGGGTAGCGACGGGAATTTTTTTTCTCTA
>NW_004797392.1:454905-459714 GCF_000002075.1 Aplysia californica
ACATCGTAAGCTAGCGAGCGCCCTATTTTGACCTTCCCGTACACATCCGAGTTTGCAGGGCGGACTGCGTATGTGATTGAGTAGAGTTGTGTGTGCGTCTTAGTGATTGAGTGTGTTCGTGTGAGAGGGATATAGAGACAACTAGAGAGAAAACCAACCCTTCAGAAGAGGAAAGGAAAACAATCTATGGCGGGGTAGGAGAAAGCGAGAGATGTAGGAGGAAAGACAAATGCGCGGGACCCTACGGATAGAGAGAGAGAGAGAGAGAGAGAGAGAGAGAGAGAGAGAGAGAGAGAGAGAGAGAGAGAGAGAGGTGAGAGAGGGAGCGAGAGAGAGAGAGAGAGAGAGAGAGAGAGAGAGAGAGAGAGAGAGAGAGAGAGAGAGGAGGGGGGAGAGAGAGAGAGAGAAAGAACTACTGTGAGAGAAAGCGAAGCTTTGAGCTTGTGTGCTTTATGGTGGTAAGAAGAGCATGCACTTTTTAAAAAATAATATTGTCTTTGATTGAACTACTGCAGGTTTAGTATGTACAACAGTCCATATTATATGCGGGCCCATCCAACTGCGACGAAGTTTTCACATAATTTAAGGCCTCAAAGTTTGCGCTACCTTCACGATACGTATAATCTCGTAGAACAAAAGAGCCCCCCAAAAGTCTCTCCTTCGTTTTCGCAGTGAGCGCCTCACCATCGGATTTGAATAATAAAGTTTCACGAGGTTTATCTATTCATAGCAGCAGACCGAAGTCGCATTTATTATGAGCGTTTATTGCGGCTTTGTGGGAGGGGTTCCTCGCAATAAACCGGGCCACGGCTGTTTCGGATCGTAAAGACGCGGCTTTCCTTGAGGCGCGGGCCGGTCCCCGAGTTGCCGTCTACGAATTATATAGACGCCTTTGCAGTGGCGATAAACTCTGTTACTATGTCCCACGGGATCTTGGGAATATAAAGGGGGGTCTGGACAGTAGCTCTAAACCAGAGCGACGTTTTAATACCAGGAAATAATAATAAGAAAAACAAAAAGGAAAAAGAAAAGCAACAAACATATTCAAAATAAAAACAGATGTATCACCACAAAACTTAATACGTTCAACTGGACATTCCCATAAGGTGCGCAATAACAAGAACAGCAACTATAATAACAATAATGATAGTAATAGTAATAACAATAAAACATAATATTTGTATTATTTGAACAACGCATTCCTATTGACAATGATACAAAGAACATAACTTCAATAGGGATCTTTTCACCCCCCCCCCCTCCTCTTTCTCTCTCATTCACTCTCTCTCTCTCTCTCTCTCTCTCTCTCTCTCTCTCTCTCTCTCTCTCTCTCTCTCTCTCTCTCTCTCTCTCTCTAACTTTCTTTCTTCACTCTCCGTCTTTCTCTTTTACTATCTCTCTTTCTCTTCACACTCTCTCACTTTATGTTAGCGGGTCCAAAATCAACCAAATTCACGACAGCAGAGTTGTTCAGTGTCGCGAGAAGTTACCTTCAAAATAGTTGAAATATCTAAATGATACTTATAGTAAAAATCTGTTTTTACAAGCAGCAGCGGTTTAAATTTTAAAATGACTTGATTCACGTCTTTTAGTAAAGACCAATAGCGGCTTTCCTTGAGGCGGGCCGGTCCCCGAGCTGCCGTCCACGAATTACGAATTATATAGACGCCTTTCCAGTGGTGATAAACTCTGTTACTATGTCCCACGGGATCATGGGAATATTAAGGGAGGTCTGGACAGTAAATCGAAGTGATGTTTTAACACCAGGAAATAAGAAGAAGAAGGGGGGAAAGCAGAAATAAAGAAAAGCAACAAACATGTTTCAAAATAAAAACAGATTTATCACCACAAAACTTAATACGCTCAACAACTGGGTATTCCCATAAGGTGCACGATAACAAGAACAGCAATGACATTATTATTATCAATATTATTAATATTATTATTATTATTATTATTATTATTATTATTATTATTATTATTATTATTATTATTATTATTATTATTATTAAGGTTATTATCATTTTTTAATTCATTATTGTCATTATCATTATTATATTATTATTTTTATTATTATAATAAAACATTTATTTTTTATTTATATAACGCACTTCTGTTTACAATGATACTACGAACATAGCTTCACTAGTGATCTTTTCACCCCCTCCACCCCCCTTTCTCTCTCTCTCTCTCTCTCTCTCTCTCTCTCTCTCTCTCTCTCTCTCTCTCTCTCTCTCTCTCTCTACCTCTCTTTCTTTCTCTCTCCCTCTTTCTCTCTTCCCCCTCCCCCCTCTCTCTCTTCTCTCTCGGTCTCATCGTCTTTCTCTGTCACTATCTCTTTCTCTTCATACTCCCCCAATCTATGTTAACCAAATTCCCTACAGTTAAGTTGTTCCGCGTCGCGAGAAGTTACCTTCGAAATAGTTGAAGTATCTAAAAGATACTTATAGTAAAAATCTGATTTTTACAAGCAGCTGTTTAAATTTTAAAATGACTTGATTCACGTCTTTTAGTAAAGACCAATAGCGGCTTTCCTTGAGGCGGGCCGGTCCCCGAGTTGCCGTCCCCGAATTATAAAGACGCCTTTGCAGTGGCGATAAATTCTGTTACTATGTCCCACGGGATCATGGAAATATATAGGGGGGTCTGGACAGTAGCTCTAAACCGGAGCGACGTTTTAATACCAGGAAATAATAATAAGAAAAACGAAAAGGAAAAAGAAAAGCAACAAACATATTCAAAATAAAAACAGATGTATCACCACAAAACTTAATACGTTCAACTGGACATTCCCATAAGGTGCGCAATAACAAGAACAGCAATGATAATAAATTAATAACGATAACAAAACATTATATTTATATTTTTTATACTACGCATTTCTATAAAAAATGATACAGAGAACATAACTTCAATAGTGATCTTTTCATGCCCCCTCCCTCCTCCTCTCTCTCTCTCTCTCTCTCTCTCTCTCTCTCTCTCTCTCTCTCTCTCTCTCTCTCTCTCTCTCTCTCTCTCTCTCTCTCCCTCTCTCTCTCTCTCTCTCTCTCTCTCTCTCTTTCTTTCTCTTTCTCTATCTCTTTCTCTCCCTCTCTCTCTATCTCTCTCTCTATCTATCTATCTCTATCTTCTCCCCCCCCCTTTCTCTCTTTCCCTCTCTCTTTAATATCGTTCTCTTTCACTATCTCTCTTTCTCTTCTCGCTCCCTCACTTAGGTAGGCGGGTTCAAAATCTACCAAATTCACGAAAGCTGGGTTGTTCAGCATCACAAGAAATTACCTTCGAAATGACTGAAGTACGGTATCTAAAAGATATAGTATACAATTTAGTTCTATAAGTAGCTATTTACATTTTAAAATACTATTTTTAAAGTAATGATAGCCAAAAACTTAACGTAATGACTGTATCAATTGATGGGTTTTAAAAAAAATATTGTTTTTAAAAAACCAATTCCACCCCGGTTTATTAATTGGAAAACAACACGCTTTCTTTCCTTCTTTCTTTCTTTCTTTCTTTCTTTCTTTCTTTCTTTCTTTCTTTCTTTCTTTCTTTCTTTCTTTCTTTCTTTCTTTCTTTCTTTCTTTCTTTCTTACTCGCTGTCTTTCTTGTTTTACTGTCTGTGGTGCAGGGGTTAGGTGCTTCACCGTTGCACACAAATGAAGTGAGGTCGATTACTGTGAGGGGAAAATATTTATTGAGTATCTCCGCCTTTCTGCTAGAATGTTGTATCTCTCTCAGTCCGGATTGACGTTTACAATCAAAGTCAAAAGAAACCCGCCTACTAAATAATTTAAATTGTGTTAATGAGGTGTAAATCGCCTTTCTTTACCCTATCCGTACGTCGTGTTTTACTATCGTATCCATACGGCGTGGGGAACTCCGTGCCACCACTTTCCAAAGGGGAAATTTACTCGTTAATCAATCCGTACCCTTTGCATAGCAGTCTGTGAAAATGTTTTTTGAGAAATACAGAAAGTTTTAAAGAGATCTTTGTACTAGAAGTATTCTAAAATGTGAAAAATACTACCCTGTGAGTACAAAATGACCCCTGGGCGTACGGATAGGGTTAAAAAGTTAGTCATTGCCTTACTTAGCACAATAGTTACAAAGTCGTAGTAATACTTAAATTGTGACAAGTATGGCACTCATTTGTCATATCATTTTCTAATACAGCAGCAACAACAACAACTACAACTGCAACAACAGTAACAACATCAACAACAACAACAACAACAACAACAGAATAACTCTTTTCTCTCTTTCAGAAACTATGAAGCCATCGTTCAGTGCCTGTCTAGTGAAGTCGGTGAAAGGTCGGAAAGCAATCCATTGGACTTCTTCATTAGCCTGAACTTTAACCCAGAAAACCTGAGAAGCAAGAGCAAATCTGTGTGTGCTAAGCTACAAGGTAGTGAAATAATGGCCCGTTGTTTGATGGTCGAATTAACTAATTTAATAATCTTGTGCATGCTAATGCTACGCTTTTTGGAGCCATAAAGTGAGGTTTCTTGATTGATTCTCTCACAAAGCAGTTATTTCGTCTTTGATGTTAAGATTGTCGCCGCTATGGTTCATGTTTGTTAGTATTGTCACTGGCACTGCTCTAGCTGTTGCTGTTGCTGTTACCGTTTCTGCTGCTGTCATTGTTGCTGCTTCTGTTGTTTGGATTTGTTGTTGTTGTTGTTGTTGTTGTTGTTGTTGTTGTTGTTGTTGTTGTTGTTGTTGTCGTTGTTGTTGTTGTTGTTGTTGTTGTTGTTGTTGTTGTTGTTGTTGTTGTTGTTGTTCTTCTTCTTCTTCTTCTTCTTCTTC
>NW_004797392.1:459814-461421 GCF_000002075.1 Aplysia californica
TCTCTCTCTCTCTCTCTCTCTCTCTCTCTCTCTCTCTCTCTCTATCTTCTCCCCCCCCCTTTCTCTCTTTCCCTCTCTCTTTAATATCGTTCTCTTTCACTATCTCTCTTTCTCTTCTCGCTCCCTCACTTAGGTAGGCGGGTTCAAAATCTACCAAATTCACGAAAGCTGGGTTGTTCAGCATCACAAGAAATTACCTTCGAAATGACTGAAGTACGGTATCTAAAAGATATAGTATACAATTTAGTTCTATAAGTAGCTATTTACATTTTAAAATAATATTTTTAAAGTAATGATAGCCAAAAACTTAACGTAATGACTGTATCAATTGATGGGTTTTAAAAAAAATATTGTTTAAAAAAACCAATTTCACTCCGGTTTATTATTTGGAAAACAACACGCTTTCTTTCTTTCTTTCTTTCTTTCCTTCTTTCTTTCTTTCTTTCTTTCTTTCTTTCTTTCTTTCTTTCTTTCTTTCTTACTCGCTGTCTTTCTTTCTTACTCGCTGTCTTTCTTGTTTTACTTTTTGAGTCAACTAAAGCTTGTCATCGCTAGTGTCAGTGGTGCAGGGGTTAGGTGCTTCACCGTTGCACACAAATGAAGTGAGGTCGATTACTGTGAGGGGAAAATATTTATTGAGTATCTCCACCTTTCTGCTAGAATGTTGTATCTCTCTCAGTCGGGGTTGACCCTTACAATCAAAGTCGAAAGAAGCCCGCCTACTAAATAATTTAAATTGTGTTAATGAGGTGTAAATCGCCTTTCTTTACCCTATCCGTACGTCGTGCTTTACTATCGTATCCATACGGCGTGGGGAACTCCGTGCCACCACTTTCCAAAGGGGAAATTTACTCGTTAATCAATCCGTACCCTTTGCATAGCAGTCTGTGAAAATGTTTTTTGAGAAATACAGAAAGTTTTAAAGAGATCTTTGTACTAGAAGTATTCTAAAATGTGAAAAATACTACCCTGTGAGTACAAAATGACCCCTGGGCGTACGGATAGGGTTAAAAAGTTAGTCATTGCCTTACTTAGCACAACAGTTACAAAGTCGTAGTAACACTTAAATTGTGACAAGTATGGCACTCATTTGTCATATCATTTTCTAATACAGCAGCAACAACAACAACTACAACTGCAACAACAGTAACAACAACAACAACAACAACAACAACAACAACAGAATGACTCTTTTCTCTCCTTCAGAAACTATGAAGCCATCGTTCAGTGCCTGTCTAGTGAAGTCGGTGAAAGGTCGGAAAGCAATCCATTGGACTTCTTCATTAGCCTGAACTTTGACCCAGAAAACCTGAGAAGCAAGAGCAAATCTGTGTGTGCTAAGCTACAAGGTAGTGAAATAATGACCCGTTGTTTGATGGTCGAATTAACTATTTTAATAATCTTGTGCATGCTAATGCTACGCTTTTTGGAGCCATAAAGTGAGGTTTCTTGATTGATTCTCTTACAAAGCAGTTATTTCGTCTTTGATGTTAAGATTGTCGCCGCTATGGTTCATGTTTGTTAGTATTGTCACTGGCACTGCTCTAGCTGTTGCTGTTGCAGTTGCCGTTTCTGCTGCTGTCATTGCTGCTGCTTCTGTTGTTTGG
>NW_004797392.1:461647-464765 GCF_000002075.1 Aplysia californica
TCTTCTTCTTCTTCTTCTTCTTCTTCTTCTTCTTCTTCTTCTTCTTCTTCTTCTTCTTCTTCTTCTTCTTCTTCTTCTTCTTCCTCCCCCTTCACTTTTCCAGTTTTAAGTTGCTTGGCTTAATATTAAACACACTTTTACAATATCAAAGGTTCTGAATTCTTTTCTCATCCAGCCTCAAACGACAACCTGGAGTGTGCAAAGGACAGTAACAAGACGCTGGCGTCTTTCTGTGCCGCTGGATTTACCCGTGGTCTGCTCGACGTGTTTGGTTTGCACAAGGAGCGGAGGGCGCCACAGGATGTGCTGCGAGGTATCGCCTGCAGGTAAAGACAGGGACGTAATGAAAGGACAGTCGCCATTGTCAATGGCTCAGGTTGAAGGAATGATAATATTTGAGAGTTGTTCCAAAAATGTGAAGACTAAGGGGGAGAAGCACAGATGGCTAATTAATTTATATTTTTTTCTTGGGTTTTGGCACTTGGATTTTGCAGGGCCCTTGCTGACTATCATATATAAAATTAATATTGTGACGAAAAAACCCGCAGAAGTCAAGAAAGATAACTTTTTTTAAAGGGAAAGTGAAAAGAGGGAGTACCAAAGTAGTTAAAGACAAAATTTCAATTTTCTTGAAAACGTCTTAGCGTGTATAAGGTGGTTTATTTTTCGTTGATTAACTGGAATAGTCTTGTTAAAGATAAGAGACATGGATGCTGGGTCTTCTTTAACTCATTTCGGAATGCTGCATTTGCTACTTGTAACTTAGTTTCCAACAATCACAGCAATAGCAACAAATGCTAGACTTACCAGCAATATTAACTCTGACAATAGGAGTTACAACAATATAATGAGATTTATGTTATTAATGTAATATCGTTGTTTTAAGGAGAGTGTAAAGAATTGTCTTTTCTCTCAAGTATATGTCCATTTGGTCCACTAATGTTTGACTTCAATTATGGGGGCAGAAAGTCTATAACTGAGGATTTATACGGACCAACACAAATATGCCCATCAAATTATGTTTAATATAATGTTACTTCTCAACCCGGATTTGTCCTGTATAACCTAAATTGTGTCGATAGGGACTTAAAACATCCTCAATTTCATTTTCTACCCCCAGCGTGACCAAACAGACGACATTTTGTATCAAGGACACTCTTCCAGGGTGCTCGGAGGACGTTCGAATGACGCTGATCGGTTACTACTCCATTTTCACCAACGAGACTTGTATAGCGCAGCCTGGGGAGGAGTTACCCCAAAGGTAGTAATACTTGTTTTTTAAATTTTTATTGTGGTTTTGTAAGTGTTTTACGGCTCTCACAACTGCATAAGGATGCGGGACACATTAAACCTTTTCAGTTGGAAGGAAATTTTTGAATTTTGCCCTGGTGGCGGCCGAAGTCTACTCTTATCGATTTTGGACCACCAAAGGATCTTGAACGTGCACAACTTGCACATGGGCCCTCCGAGATTTTTCACCTTTGTCCAGGAAAACTAGGTGTAGACCTTTCCTACCAGAAGATCAGGGATGTGGCTGAAAGACAGCAGTAAGAAGAAGCCAAAGAAGGAGTAGCAGTAGAAAGGCTGCAGAAAGAATCAGATGCCCAGAGGAGGGGGCAAATGAGGTGAGGGGACGGGGGCAGAAAGAGGAGACGAAAGCAGACGATAGAACATTGCTAGAGATCAAAAAAGGAGGTGAAAGGAGACAAATTTAGAGAAGAAAATATTTCGGTCGCTACACGGATTTGAACCGGGACCTTTGAATAAGGGGCCAATACTTTAAACTCTAGGCCACGAGAGCCCCCACTTGTACTTTACTTTTTACTTTTTCCTTCCTCTAGTATCCTTAGGATGTCGAGGGGAGTTGCAGGTTTCGATCTTGTGCTAGGTGTGTAGCGTCTATGATAGATATGTTGTTTCAAGACCTTTTAAACCTTTTCAGTTGAGTTGAATGGTTCTTCCCGCATCCTCATGCTTTTAACGCTCTTGTAAAACTTTCTGGGATCTTCTTTACATTTTGTTACCAGCTGTTCTCCATATACTGTCCAGGATCTCTTCTTAGCTTCTTTTGCTACCCTTACTGTTTAGCGGCGTTCTTTCTGTTCAGAATGTAATCTTCTTCTGTCTTTGATTTCTGCGACATTTTGAATGCCTTTTCTTCAGTTTGATGATTTCCTTAACTTGGTCATTCCACCATATAGTTGTTTTCCTTTTCAGTCATCTTGTTCTTCTTTTAATGCTGTTCACACATGCTTTGAAGTGGCTGCACTCCTATTCAATTGCTCCCGGTTGTTTGGGCAATTTGTGAAATATATCTGTTATACGTTCATGTATCTTATCTTTGATATTGACATTTATTTTTCTGAGATTCACGACTTCTCGTCGGTTCCTTGCTTCTGGCCGTTTCCTGTTTGGTGTGTCGATATTCATGAAGACTGGTCTGTGGCCAGTGTCCATAATGTAATTGGGTATCACTCTTGAGTCTCGAATGTTTCTCAATTTCGATCTTTTGGCCAGTATAAAACCAATTTGAGATGCTGTCTTTAGGTCATTCCTTTTGTACCAAGTTTTAACTTGACTCCTTTTGTGTTGGAAGAAGGGCATGTTCGGCGCATAACTGTAATAGCATTTCTCCATTGCTGTTTTGATCTGTTTCTCTGTCACTGTGTGGTCCCATTTATCTCTTCCACGTCGGTTTCTTTGCTCCCACTCAGCCATTGGAGTCCCCAATGATTGTCACATTATCAATATCGTCCACGGTGTTTAAAAAAGATTTTTGTGGCCGTTTTGAGTTGCTAGGACAATGAGGCCAGAGAGCAAATGCTCTATTAAAATCGTAGAAATATCGGAGTCGTTATCAATGTATTCAAAAAACTGCATTCGAATCACCTTGACATACAGTGAAACTTTAAAATTCTGACGTCAAATTTCTCAAAACTAGGTTTTGCGCAGAGAGAACTTTGTAATTCAGAGGTAGCGATTTGTACAACACAAAGTCTCGCTCAGCAGCAAGCTCTATTCGCTTTACATTCTATGTCATTGTACTAACAGACCCGATAGCATTCTGAAACAATCTAAGCTCTCAATACCGGAAGTTGTGTTCAAGCGCCTAGCAGGC
>NW_004797392.1:464865-478368 GCF_000002075.1 Aplysia californica
GTGTGTGTGTATGTATTTTTTGCGTGCGTGTGTGTGTTTGTGTGTGCTTGTGTGTGGGAGGCGGAGGGGAGATAGACACTTCGTCAACATGTCAAAATGTAACGAAAAAGAAGAAAAGAAAAAACTTTGAGATAACCTAGCTAAAAAGTAAGAAAAATAGAAATCGGTGAAGGAACAGCAGCAAGCTCTATTCGCTTTACACTCTGTATTATTGTCCTAACAGACCCGATAGCATTCTGAAACAATCTAAGCTTTCAAGGAAGCATACCGTGCAAGCTGCCGTTTATAGGCACTAAAACACTCGCATACTGACACGATCTTTCGCTGTCTAAGGCTGGATACCCATTCCCACTTGGGTAAAAGGAGGAAGATTTGTGTAAAGTGTATTTCACAAGAACACAACGTTGGGCCTGCAGCTCATACCTCCGAACCTACAGCCTCACGATTACATGACCGGTAACCTAACCACTAGATTACTGACATTACCAAACAAAATTAACCAAACCGAAAAAGATGTCATTTCGATATTAATTTATATTACCGTTGAGAAGTCCGGTTTACAACGGCATACATGTGATAAATTTAGACTGCATGTACAAACATAAATACATAAAAAGGCAACTCAAATACATGCCTACAAAGGCTAATGAATAAAAAGCAACAACAACAACAACAACAACAACAACAACAACAACAACGACAACGACAACAACAACACAAACAACCATCCGGCTCATCTAGGTATGTTGTTCGCTCTCCTCCTCTGCTCTTCTTGCCTTCTATCTTTCCATACAGTAGCAGTTTCCCAAGACCATAATTAATTATTGTACTGGTTGTTCTATTTATTTAGCCGTAGAATCTCAGGTATCTCTTCCTGGGGGTTTTGATTAGAAACCTTTCACATCCTGCTATTTGGAGCACTTTTTTGCTTCCATTTTGAGCCTTCCCCTTTAGGTACAACATTTCGGCGGTTTCCAGTCTGCTGTCACTTTGCAAATCTTGATTCCTCAGAGTTCCTAATAAGAACCCCAAGACTGCGCTTGTGAAGTGCACCCAAGAAGCAGAAGAGAAACTATCAAGTGAGCAGCCGGAACCAAAACCAACATCACTGGCCGAACTTGGCATTTTGAGGTTGAAGACAAATTGCAAGTAAGCTACCATTGACCTGATACGACTCTGTCATACACCATTTTGAAAAGTGAGGAATGACGGAATTTTACACTGAACAGTGGACTTTGAGAAATAAAAAAGTATTCTCATAACAAATTCAGATTATGGAACCCTTCAATAATTATTGTAGACAGGTTGTACTTTTTAACATAGTTCTTGAGTACCCTTTCCCCTGCTTGCAATCATTTAAGTGAAGTGCTACTGAAATTTCCATCTCCTTAGTATTTTTGGGGCGAATATCTTTAGAAATGAGACAATTACATAATCCTTAAAAACAGTGTTAAAGAAAACCAACCATCTCTTAATATTTCTCTCGGTTGCCCTGGAATGATGGTTCTATCCATTTAAATCTATATCTAATATCCTCAATTACACTGAAGACATTTATAACAGCAAACGATACACGTATAGCAAATTAAAAATTACCCAATTTTGTAAGCAGATGAAACTATTATGTCGATTTGGGGGTGGGGGGGTTAAAACACCTACACTAAAAACGATCAAAATAATGTCAAGATCTGTAAGGTGTGTTACGTGTTCAGGAAATAGGAAGGCAGTCTGAAAACTAATGTTCAAAGGCTCATTACTAAAAACTGAATAGGAAAGAAAGAAAATCGCTGTCTGTACAATCTGCTGTAATCCAATGTAAAAAGGTGATGCATACTACTTGTGATCAAAGTATCAGTTGCACCATTTAAAGTTTACGTCTTATGACGATACTATAGGTTAAGAAACTGCATTTAAAATATAATCATATTTTGAGCTAAGCACATCTGAACAACTGGCCGACGATAAGCCAATACAGTTTTTCAAGATCAAAACTCCTTAGGAAGTACAGCATTAAGAATATCGTGCTTTAGTCTTAAGTTTGGAGTTCAAAATTACCTGTTCTCCCCAGAACATACATGGATCGCTATACGTGCTACGAGCGTGAGCTAGAGAACATCACCAACTTCATGGATTTCTGGCTCTCTTTGACATTTGACAGAATCAACGCGGAGAACTCACAGAAAAACTATTGCTCCCTGATTGACGGTAAACTGTTTACAGTTTCGTTCACTCCTTCACTTTTTCCTTTGGTTTTTGTTCTTGTTCTTTTTGTTCTGTTGTTCTTGTTCTTGTGTTTGCTCTATGATGATGATGCAGATAATTTCGATAGCGCCCGCTCTCGTACAATATAGCTTCAAGAGTTTAACAATAACTTTATCTCAACACAAAATACTAGTGAATGAACATGCATACATTCGCTCTTTAGATAGAAGCTTCCACATAAGCAGATATCATTACTACCACAGCACAATTGATGACAATATGCACATCGCCTCATGTACATTATAGGAGTACATGTACTATGAAAAGGACGAACTAACTGCATGTACTGATATAATATTATCATTTCCTAAGGTAAGTTTCAGAACTGCCTCCCACAGTAAAAAAAAAATAATAAAGAAGGAAGCAACATTTAAATCTAGATTTATTTTAAAACTCAACATTTTTGTATTTCTCTATTCTGGGAGTGAGTTCCAGATGGATAGAGGTAGATGAAAGAATGACCTCCCTGCGAATTTTTTACCTCTCTTCCAAGGTGTTCTCATTGAAGACTTATACTTTCACCCCGGAGAGTTGTACTGTTTGTTTCCCCGTTTGTTTGGGGGTTTTGTCTGTTTACTTTTAACTTTGACCTTTTCCGCAGAACACGTGATACCCAAGTTGACAAACGAATGCTTCGAAAAGTCACAGCCGGCCCTGGATGCCTGTGAGGAAGGATTTGTAAACGAGGTGGAAACGATCAGACGAGAATGGTTCAACAACACAGACTTCGACGGCCTTCAACTTCAGACACTAGCATGCAGGTGAGTAGCAAATCAACCTTTCTTTTCCATAGTTTGTTTGGTCCTTTGTTTTCTTGCTGCTGTTGCTATTGCTGTTGTTGTTGTTATTGTTGTTGTTGTTGTTGCTGTGCTGGTGCTGCTGCTTAAATTTCGAGACTAACCCACAACTGAATGGATGGTTTTGAGGGGGGGGGGGGGGCTTGGTGCTGGAAAAGGGGCTCTCAGACAAGAAGACCAACGGGACAAAAAAAGTAACTTCTCAAACTTCTACTGTAAACCTGAATAAGTCTCCAGGGGATCATTCAATTCCAGCTGCATTTTAATAATAATTTATTGTCTTTTGTGGTGACTCGTTCCTTCAACAGCTGGCTGAACTATTCAAAATTATGTTTGGTTTAAAGACCAACCAATTATGCGTTTATACAAAATCGAAGGTGATCCTGAATGATGTGACTACCATCGTGACATTTCACTCCTCTGCATTGCTGGCAAGATTCTTGTCAGAATTCTTCTGAACCGCTTTTTTGTCCACCTTCACGGAAATGATTTACTGCCACAGAGTCAATGAGCTTTAAGCCAAGAGCAGGGCACAGCGGATAATTTTTTTAGGCATACGTCAAGCGCCCTTTTGACAATGTTTACCTAATTACTGGACGGAGGAGGGGGGGGGGTTGGCACAGCAAAGACCAACCAATTATGCGTTTATACAAAATGTGGATTTTCCTGAATAATGTCGATAAGAGGCACAGAAATGTAAATTTGCAGTTTGCTAGGACTCTCAAGCTTTGGAAGTCACCGATCTTTCGCCCCATTTTCTTGTTCGTTTTACCTCTGAAACCCGGCGACGTCCATCACCTTCAATCGCAAACATTTGTAGATCTACTTCTTTTCAAGATACATTGATATTTTTTTCATTGAAAGTAAGGCAAATGACCAAGCTTTCAGATGCTGCTAACAGCTCCTTATGCCCAAAATATTAACAAGCGCATTGTGCGTTGTGACATTTTTTGACCTCCCGAAACCATTTGATACCTCCTATTTACTGACTTACAAGACATTTCTTTTTAAAAATTAAAAGTTGATGTTACACCCCACCCCCTCTACCCTTTTCGACACAATTTATGTTGTTACCCGACTTAGTCGCTTGGAAAGTAAAACCCATTCAAATGTCGGAGTCATCTAGTGATTTCCATGTACCCCCAGGACGTCTGTGATCAGAGCTACCTGCTTTGGCAACGCCATGCAGCACTGTGGAGAAGATGTAGCCAGAGCAATGGCTCTCAGCGAGATGGGTGTCCTGCCAGACATCTGTAGACGACTTCTGGCACAAGAAGACGACCGTCCTCCAAACCAGGGGAAGCAACCGGACTCGGGTCCACCTCACACACACAAGAGCGAAACCCAAGGAGGGAGCCACTACAAAAACACAGATGTTCCATCAGGGAGCATGGACAACATGCCAAAGAGCCGGGAGAGGCCTACAAAAAATAACGACTACACACCTGTAGGCCGCAGCAGCTCTTCGTCTTCTTCAGCTTCATCTGCTGACGACACAGAGAACAGCGCCACGAGAGTTGAAATTGGCATAATTTTGCTTTTGTCTCTCGTCTGTGTAATTGTAGCTTTTGAGTAGGTAATACGCTTCGGAAAAATTGAGCATAAAGATAAAGATGCCTTTAAAAAATCCCAAACTTAAAACAGGATGTTAAGCAACGTCATTGCTGATTGGTGCCTAGTTTTGCAAACATCGAAATCAAATGTGCGTGTGTGTCTTTGTGTATGTTTGTATATTCGTTTATGTGAATGCGCTGGCGCGCGCGCGCGCGCGTGTGTGTGTGTGTGTGTGTGTGTGTGTTTGATCATATATATTTGTGAATGCATGTGTGTGAGGGAGGGAGAGAGAGAGAGAGAGAGAGAGAGAGAGAGAGAGAGAGAGAGAGAGAGAGAGAGAGAGAGAAATCACCATAAATGGTGTCTGAGGTGCTGTTGTCAGTTCGTAATTTATACAATACGTCAAGGGTAAAGGTGGGACTAAGGTGAAAACATGCAGGTCATTACTTTGTCAATGGTTTTGGTAATTTCTTAGCTTTAGTTTCTACTCGTATTTTCTGGTTGACTGGTATCTCTTTCTTATCCAACGTGTAATTCAATCGTAAACGCATTCCAGCTATTTAGTATAATATTGTGCACTTCATATTCGTATGAAGAGTATTAAACACAATACAAATTATTTCAGTCCGTTGTCGTTAGTGTGTTCCTTTGTTTGTACGAACAAGTTCCAGTCTTAGGAAGCATCGTCTGCTGTTAAAGTGACTCTGCATTAGAACAGCTTTTGTTCTAGCGACCCCTAACACCCCCTCCTCCTCCTCTGCCACTTCCAAGCAAAAATGTGGACTGACGAGTATTGGCACAACCAGAGGCGAAGCGTCTATATAATCAAATAATCATTGCTTCCCTACCTAATTTTGAACATTGTCGCAGTCAAATTCACCCATAGACGTAAACCTCATAAATTAAATGTAGAAAGACGTTCATAATCATCAATGAACAATAGACTGTGCCTAACCTTCAAAACCGTTTCATTGCCACAGAAATAGCCTGTTCGCCCCTATCGGCCCACTCCATAAGCAGTCACCCCTTTCGAGCCACAGGTATAAGCACCCGTACGCTCTGATTATGTAAGCTAACTATTACAATGGTCGAGTCCACCTCACAGATGTGAGGGGAACTAACTCCTAATAATATCTTGACTGCTTTGAGTGCTAGTTTTTTTTCCCTCGACTTTTTAACGTCCTATAATCAGATCGTGACCTCAATTATGACACCGGCTCCTGGCCGCGAAAAGCTAGACAAAAACCAGCCAAAAATGAAATAAAAAATTAATAATTGGCATGCTCTACCAAAGTGTTTCGGCTGTCTGGTATAACTTGCACTTTATAGTACTGACATCTCTGCTTCTTTCCTTTGTGTTCGTGTGTTCAAATCTAAAGTTAAATTTAAGGTTAGTTAGAAGAAATATTTAATGAAATACTTTCCCGATTATTTTAGCGGTTGAATATGCATACAACATGAATTCAGGATTTGTTTTCATTCACAACTTAGAGTTGCTGCCGCCAGTGCCAGTAAGATTCTTGTGACTTGTGTGAGTGTGATATCTCCAGGCCCTATCTGGTCCCATCTCATTTTGAATTTTGATTACCCTGTCAAACAAGTCAGCCTTCGCCCCTGGGCACAACGGCCATTTTTTTCGTCACGATCCTTCCCTCTCCATTTCGTTGTATAGGTTTGGTATATGTTAACGTCCCTTTCAACACCGTACGGTATGTTATTTCGCAGGAGGGACCTCCGAATGTAACGTCCATTTCCAACAGCACCTAGGCAAATGGTTGGAGAGCCTTAAAACTCCCCATGCCCAAAACAAATCAAGTTCAGACCGACCACGGGGCGTTGGAACCAGGGCTATCCAACTTATAGTCCAGCAAGATACCAAATAAGCTCACAACGACCTTTTACACTCTCCTTTTTTTAAATGTAGGTGTTTTAAGACTCCAGCGACAAAATTTAGATGTAGCGGCGATCATGCCGGTCTGGGCCAACCCAGGCTGAGCAGGACACAACATCACACAGAGAGATTGAGATACTCGATTAAAATCACATCTCTCCCCTCCCCCCCCCCAAACTCAGGAATCAAACTTGCATCTTCTGCTTGCTATAGTGGAGCCTTATCTCTGCATCACAGACGTTGGTCCTTCCCTCTTCATTTCACAGAACTCTTACAAAGAAGCAGATGGAAAGGGCGTTTAAGCACCGGTGGCCTGAGTAGGGCAAAGTGGACAACAAAGCTATAAAGCAAGATTCCATGTTGTCAAATTGACTGTTCTCTTCTCAGGGTGGCAGACAGACCACAAAATACAGAGCCATATTATGGTTGGCTGTAGTTCGTTGCAAAAGGCGATTTTATCATGGTGAAATTCGTTTCGAAGTGACTATGTAGCCTGATAGAGAAATGGCAATGTTTACAACCCTAGGTGCAGACTTCCAGGAATGATTCATGAGTCTGACTTTTTTCAGAGATCCACTTGTGTCTAATAGTCTATGTTTTCTCTGCGCAAATAGATGTTTATTCTGTTTAAAGATAGGGTGTTTCACGACACCATCGACACAATTTAGGCACATGCAAGCACAGAAAGAAGAGTAATAACATGTTTATATTCGCAAAACCCTTTAATAGATCGTAAATAAGTTAAACATACAGCACCTCCCAAGACAATAGCACAAAAGATAAGAAAGCAAGTAGATTGCGAGCTGTGCTTGATTTCCAAATGGACATAAAAATAATTGCATTCAATTAATAATCAGCAATACAACGCAAGTAAAATCAGCATTGGAACATAAATAAAGACCCCCCTCTTCCGCCCAATTGAGTATGTAAAAAACACAATACTTTCATTATGTTCCTGTATCAAACCATACTAATTTTGATGTTCCATCGCGTCACGATGTTCCGTGAAGACATACTGTAAATTTGTACATAAAGAAAAGCATTGAAAATGCGAGACAGTCGGTTGACAATAAATTGCTAAGAACAGCACATAAAACGTTCAAAAAGACAAACAATACACAAACATCAAGCTCGAAGGTTGATTTTGCTATTATCTAGAGGAAAAAGGGATTCCAAACATTTATTATCATGGAGTTTCACTTTTTAAAACTCTTGTGTAAACACTGCATGAGTAAGAATGATCTTCAATTAGAAAAATAAAACAACTATTGTATTCTAAAGTACGATCTGCCTGCGTGCTGCACAAATGCAGCATATCAAATCAAGTACTGTGAAGATATGACCATACTTGTACTAGTAGCAGCGTTTATCTCTCTGCTTAAGCACCGTACTTAGAGAATTTGGTAGCTGACGTCTGGTGGCCACTGCTGCTGCGACGATAGCTGCTGGAGCTGCTGTGGTAAAAAGACGACCCTCTACGACTGGCTCCGAATCCAGAAGAGCCACTCGAACTTCTGTCTTGGCCCGGCCCGTACTTGACAGCGGAGGTCTGGCTGTATTTACCATTGCTGCCGTTCATGTAGTTTCCCCTTCCAGAGTTTGACCCAGCATTTCCAGAAGATGACGATCCCATGGAGGTCATACAATTCGACCTGCTGCCGAACCCACACCTTGGACGCTGGACCATCCCTTGCCCATATGAAGTTGAGCCCGTCTGTCCCTTGTTTGATATACCAAGACGACAACCAAGTGAACCACCACAACCAGAGGTAGATGGCATATTGTTGTATCTGCTTGAGCCACTTTGTTGATTTCTTTGGTTGGTGTTATATCTACTAGCACGAGTTTGTTGACTGCCTTGGTTGGAGTTATATCTTCCTGAACCACCTGATGCGCTTCCTTGGTTGTAATTGTATCTTCCAGACCCGCTTGATGTGCTTCCTGTGTTGGAGTTATATCTACCAGATCCACTTGATGTGCTACCTGTGTTGGAGTTATATCTCCCAGATCCACTTGATGTGCTTCCTGTGTTCGAGTTATATCTTCCTGAACCACTTTGTGATCCCTGTGACCCAGTTTGATATCTGCCTTGCTTATCATTACAACCGGCCGAGCCCGTACAACCCCCGCTTTGATTATTTCCATATTTCTGCCTGTTAGATCCATTTTGTCCTGTGTTGGAGTTATATCTCCCAGATCCACTTGATGTGCTTCCTGTGTTGGAGTTATATCTTCCAGATCCACTTGATGTGCTTCCTTGATTGGAGTTATATCTTCCAGACCCACTTGATGCGCTTCCTGTGTTGGAATTATATTTCCCAGATCCACTTGATGTGCTTCCTTGATTGGGGTTATATCTGCCTGAACCACCTGATGTGCTTCCTGTGTTGGAGTTATATCTCCCAGAACCACCTGATGTGCTTCCTGTGTTGGAGTTATATCTTCCTGAACCACCTGATGTGCTTCCTTGGTTTGAGTTATATCTGCCTGAACCACCTGATGTGCTTCCTGTGTTGGAGTTATATCTCCCAGATCCACTTGATGTGCTTCCTGTCTTGGTGTTGTATCTGCCTGAACCACCTGATGTGCTTCCTGTGTTGGAGTTATATCTCCCAGATCCACTTGATGTGCTTCCTGTGTTGGAGTTATATTTCCCAGATCCACTTGATGTGCTTCCTTTGTTGGAGTTATATCTCCCAGACCCACCAGATGTGCTTCCTGTGTTGGAGTTATATTTCCCAGATCCACTTGATGTGCTTCCTGTGTTGGTGTTATATCGTCCAGACCCACTTGATGTACTTCCTTGATTTGAGTTATATCTTCCTGAACCATTTGATGTGCTTATCATTGCAACCAGCCGAGCCCGTACATCCTCCACTTTGATTATTTCCATATCTGCCTGAACCACCTGATGTGCTTCCTGTGTTGGAGTTATATCTCCCAGATCCACTTGATGTGCTTCCTTGATTGGAGTTATATCTGCCTGAACCACCTGATGTGCTTCCAGTGTTGGAGTTATATCTCCCAGAACCACCTGATGTGCTTCCTTGATTGGAGTTATATTTCCCAGATCCACTTGATGTGCTTCCTTGATTGGAGTTATATCTCCCAGAACCACCAGATGTGCTACCTGTGTTGGAGTTATATCTCCCAGAACCACCTGATGTGCTTCCTGTGTTGGAGTTATATCTCCCAGAACCACCAGATGTGCTACCTGTGTTGGAGTTATATCTCCCAGATCCACTTGATGTGCTTCCAGTGTTGGAGTTATATTTGCCTGAACCACCTGATGTGCTTCCTTGATTGGAGTTATATCTCCCAGATCCACTTGATGTGCTTCCTGTGTTGGAGTTATATCTCCCAGATCCACTTGATGTGCTTCCTTGGTTTGAGTTATATCTGCCTGAACCACTTTGTGACCCCTGTGACCCAGTTTGATATCTACCTTGCTTATCATTACAACCGGCCGAGCCCGTACACCCTCCACTTTGATTATTTCCATATCTGCCTGAACCACCTGATGTGCTTCCTGTGTTGGAGTTATATCTGCCTGAACCACCAGATGTGCTTCCTTGATTGGAGTTATATCTCCCAGACCCATTAGATGTGCTTCCTGTGTTGGAGTTATATCTCCCAGACCCATTAGATGTGCTTCCTGTGTTGGAGTTATATTTCCCAGATCCACTTGATGTGCTTCCTGTGTTGGTATTATATCGTCCAGACCCACTTGATGTACTTCCTTGATTTGAGTTATATCTTCCTGAACCATTTGATGTGCTTCCTGTGTTGGAGTTATATCTTCCTGAACCACTTTGTGATCCCTGTGATCCAGTTTGATATTTGCCTTGCTTATCATTACAACCAGCCGAGCCCGTACATCCTCCACTTTGATTATTTCCATATCTGCCTGAACCACCTGATGTGCTTCCTGTGTTGGAGTTATATCTTCCTGAACCACCTGATGTGCTTCCTGTGTTGGAGTTATATCTCCCAGAACCACCTGATGTGCTTCCTGTGTTGGAGTTATATCTCCCAGAACCACCTGATGTGCTTCCTGTGTTGGAGTTATATCTTCCAGAACCACCTGATGTGCTTCCTGTGTTGGAGTTATATCTTCCAGAACCAGCTGATGTGCTTCCTGTGTTGGAGTTATATCTGCCTGAACCAGCTGATGTGCTTCCTGTGTTGGAGTTATATCTGCCCGAACCACTTGATGTGCTTCCAGTGTTGGAGTTATATTTGCCTGAACCACCAGATGTGCTTCCTTGATATCTACCTTGCTTATCATTACAATTGGCCGAGCCCGTACAACCTCCGCTTTGGTTATTTCCATATCTCCCTGAACCACCTCGGCCTCCTTGCATGTTATTACCCCCATTAATCTTTACCGAACTACTTTGTGACTGGGATTGTTTATTATTTATTTTGATGTTGCCAATGTTTTGCAGTCCGCCACCGAGGGTGACACCGTTAGACTGCTTTTGTGATTGATGGTTTTTAGCTCTGTTTGCACCATTTACACGGCTGCGTTGATGCTGATTTTGTACGTTGTTAATGGTGATCCCACCAGCACCCAGAGCACCGCTGATCCTAATATTGTTCTTTTGAGTCTGTGTCTGCTTATTTTTGATAGACACAACCCTATTATTTCCCGAAGAGCCAGTGCCACGGGATGCAATCTGTGGGCTTCTCATGCCACTTGAACTGAAGACAGGACTGCCCAGGGGGAGGTACGCTGTGCCGGTCCGGCCAGAAAGACCTGTGTTCAGAGCACCAGGAGAAGAACCTCGCGCTGTGGAACCCAGAGATCCTTGGCTCCCACTATGGCGGGAAGAGGAGGAGCCGTACTGCACCGATTCCGAAGTTTCAGTACGTGACGTCTTAGATCCAGGTCTGCTACCTGAGCCTGATGTCCGGCTGTTTTTCATAGCTTGAATGTAGAAGTTGTCGCTTCCAGTTTGGCCTTTCGGGTCTCGTCCGCTGTTGGCATAGCTTAGAGCGTAGTATTCACCAGTGCCTTTTGGCCCTTTTGTGACAGATCGAAATTGGGTGGTAGTCGCCCCGAAAGTGCCAATAACACCAGCGACCACAAGGACACCTTGAAGGAGGAGTTTCATTTTGCCCTGCGAATGTCGTGTGTACCGATTGATATTAGTGGGGAGATGGGAATGGGGAAATGGGAATGATTGTTAACATATTTGCAAAGGGGGAACATTCCGATAGAAATGATGTTTGGTTAGATGTAAATGTTGTTGTTGTTGTTGTTGTTGTTGTTGTTGTTGTTGTTGTTGTTGTTGTTGTTGATGATGATGATGATGGTGATGATGGTGATGATGATGATGGGAATGATGATGATGGAACATGTAATATGATAATAATAATAATAATAATAATAATAATAATAATAATAATAATAATAATAATAATAATAATAATAATAATAATATTAACAATAATAATAATAATAATAATAATAATAATAATAATAATAATAATAATAATAATAATAATATTCATCATAATCATAATCATAATCATAAAATAGTAATAATAATAGAGTGGTAATAATAATAAAGTAGTAATAATAATGAAGATCAATAAATACAATAGAAACATTTACAACGGCGTCCAAAAGAAACATGGAAATTTAATCACCCAATCATTGTGTTTGAGCCTTGCATTAAGCACTCATTCAGGATACCAATTTAAAGCTAAATAAATTGTGCGTCATCTGACTCATTAATATTTTATCTATTTTGAAAGACACTCAAGATATGTTCGCTCAACATTTACCTTTAAAAATCAGGCTTGTCAAATTTGTGCGAAAACAAAAAAAATGTAAAAGTGTGTTTGCGCGTGTATTGAGGTATATCAACATGGGTGAAATGGACATGTATCTGTATTGAATAATATCAAGTAAAAAGAGAATAGTATTGTCTCTGCAATGAACAGCATCTTTTGATGATTTTTTAAAACTGATTGGAAAACAGACGAGTCACAGATACCTCTCAAAACCTGGACTTAACATTCCATGTGCTCATTTGTATGATTTTGTTTTTATTTAGAAGCTTTTGAGAGCATGCAACTTCTTTTTGCACCTGGGCGGTTTTAGTTAGATTTTAGATATATTTCAGAGAGAAACTGAGGCCACGAAACTGTCGTAGTTTTGGGAAGTCTGGGGTAGAATGAACAAATCGCCCTCGTGAGAATCACCGGATGGCCTAGCTTAGTGGACTACATCGCTCAAGTTCAAGAACGTCATATCTCACACTTATTTTTGTCATGGTGTCATTCAAGTAGACATCAACATGCACAGGAAAGCATTTTCTCAGAGGGCCAATACCACTAAATAATATTCTTGGAAAACCAAATCCTATCAACGTTAGAGTGGTCACCAGTCAATTGCCCGATATAAATCCTACAGGTATGTGACGCCCCATGAAACAGCAGATTAAGAAAAGTGGCTTTGCTTCAATTCAGACCCTTTGTTTACACCTGTCTATGATATTTGGGGTAAAATGACAGATAATTGTGTCCAAAATTTACGAAGTGTTCGTGCTAAACACGAACCAATGACTCCTAAGCAAAGTAACAATGAGCACATTTAATGTTAAGTCCAAATGTTGCGTAGTATTTGTCATTGCTCTGTTTTCCGTTTTGTTTGAAAATATTGTAATAAAATATATTTTATAGCAGAAACCAAAGTCTCCATTCATTGGATATGTAATGTATGTCCATTCTATCAATATTGATGATCTGCTTCTCAATGAACGTGCGAAGACAATTTTACGTCTCCTTGATTTCGCACAACTTTGCCAAGTCTGATTTGATAAGGACAATTTCGAGTGACCATATCTCGGGCGTCTCTTTACATAGATGAACTATTAATGTGTCTGATGTTGCATAATATATTAAGCTTTACATTTGTATGCTGCATTAGAGGGTAGTGCAATGCTTTAATACAATGATTGGGTGATAACATTCTCAAGTTTCGTTTGG
>NW_004797392.1:478468-480118 GCF_000002075.1 Aplysia californica
ATCATATCAACTTTGGAGTGGTCACCAGTCAGTTACCCGATATGAATCCCACAGGTATATGAAGCCCCATGAAACAGCAGATTAAGAAAAGTGACTTTGCTCCCAATTCACACCCTTTGTTTGCAACTGTCTATGACATTTGGGGTGAAATGACAGATAATTGTCTCCAAAATTTACAAAGTGTTCGTGCTAAACACGAACCAATGACTCCTAAGCAAAGTAACAATGAGCACATTTAATGTTAAGTCCAAATGTTGCGTAGTATTTGTCATTACTCTGTTTTCCGTTTTGTTTGAAAATATAGTAATAAAATATATTTTATAACAGAAACCAAAGTCTCCATTCATTGGATATGTAATGTATGTCCATTCTATCAATATTGATGCTCTGCTTCTCAATGAACGCGCGAAGACAATTGTACGTCTCTTTGGTTTCGCACAATTTGCCAAGCCTGATTTGATAAGGACAATTTCGAGTGACCATATCTCGGGCGTCTCTTTACATAGATGAACTATTAATGTGGCAGATGTTGCATAATATATTACGCTTTACATTTGTATGCTGCATGAGAGGGTTGTGGAATGCTTTAATACAATGACTGGGTGATAACATTCTCAAGTTTCGTTTGGACGCCACTGTGTATAATGCGAATTCGAACATGTTTCAGGTTTGTCAGGTGTATTCAAAATGATGTTCAACGTTTTGCCTAAAAGCAGGCTTTATCAGGAACATAACTAACAAAATCCAAACATTAAAGCAACTAAGCGCTCACTAAGCTTATAAGATGATCATTATCATTTGAAAATTAAAAAAGTAAAATAATCAGTCACAATAGCAGACCAGTCTTCATCGGCAAGACAACAGCAGTCCTTGTGACGCCTTGCTTCAGACCATAGGTATCACTTTAAGCATTCTCGGAATAATACTGACTAGATCAAAATGCTTACCTTGCAGATCTAGACCTTCAATCCAGAGGACAAGATAAGTCAGCCAAATGCCGATCGATTGATGAAAGCTACCACACATTCACATCTGTTTTATACAGTCCGTAATGGGCGTACCCGGATCACCATAGCACCCTCTCAGCATACCCCCCCCCCTTTTTCCCCCAAACGTAACCATCCCAATCCCTATAACAGGAAGACAAAAAGTCAGAAAACGTAACTAATTTTTTAACCTTGCTGCAACTAGGCGAGCACTAAGAATAGTGCGTGCTGTGTGGGTGAGGATTAGCTTAGTGTATACAGTCGTTTTTGTATCCGGATAGGAGAGGTGACCCCTTTGATGAGCCCGTGGCACATTTGAAATAGTGGTGGGCAAAATCCGGATAACCTATCTGGATAATCGGATAATTCTCAAAGAAACATTATCCGAATTCAGACTCTTAAACTGTCTTTCTTAACCCGTTTGCGGAAGTGCGTGCACCCATGTTTTGAAGTGATGCTAACCTGTTTACCGAAGAGGTTCTGACCCATTTGCCGAAGCGGTTCATAGCACTTTTAATTGCCGAAGAGGTGCACTAACAAACTATCCGTATTTTGGTAAAGCGACTCATTGCCCAGCCCTAATTTGAAACAAACCGAACCCACTTCAACAAATCTCACAACTGATGGTACCTTCTTTTTTCCTTTAGTGAATCGTAGTCTTATT
>NW_004797392.1:482898-486330 GCF_000002075.1 Aplysia californica
TATGTGTGTGTGTGTGTGTGTGTGTGTCAGTGTGTGTGTGTATGTATTTTTTGCGCGCGTGTGTGTGTTTGTGTGTGCTTGTGTGTGGGAGGCGGAGGGGAGATAGACACTTCGTCAACATGTCAAAATGTAACGAAAAAGAAGAAAAGAAAAAACTTTGAGATAACCTAGCTAAAAAGTAAGAAAAATAGAAATCGGTGAAGGAACAGGAAAGTGACGAACGTGAACGAGTGGTAAATCAAACAAAAACTGTTGGCGATGGGTGGTCGTGTTCGCTATTCGCACCAAAAAAAAAATCACATCCTTATAGCTCTATTTCGATCAAAGCTACACCCTCAGTTCCAACATGTTTTATAAGCCTATTTGAGATTCTTTTCCGGCAATCCATCACGAAACTATATGGCTCAGGATTTAAACATTTTGTCCCCCATTTTTTTTAAAGAAAAAAAGGAATGAAACGCAAATTCATCAAAATTAATTGCTAGTTACATTTTATTGTGCTTTTTTAGACATGAACTTCGTTGCTAGGACGTTTTCATCGCTGACCAAAGTAATTATGGTCCAAACTGTCTACGGCAGACAGCAATTGTCTTAGACAGGTAGACGTCCTACACGGAGTCATTATGCTGTAAAAACTACACAAGGGAGGAAATGGGAAATGTCTTAGACAGGTGGCCGTTAGAGCATGTTCGACTCTAGATGAAAGTTGGCAAGGTAGCACACGGTACCGTATACATACTTCATTTCTATAGGTTCGAATTGATAGTCCTTTTCGACACCCAATTCTGCGTATGGAGTGTTCCAAATGCTTATAAAACTGATTTGAGTACTCTGGTGGTTGGAGGGCGCTGCTGATAGATCTAGGTTCTACTTCTTTACTTTCCCTCTGTTGCTTCTGTCGATCTGTCCTACTTTTTCCCAACACTAAATGACCATTTTTGTGTCTATGGGCTTCTCGTTACTCAAACAAAGAAACAAATGATTTAAGTACGTAATAGATATCCAGAGATATAATATACTCTTTCTTCTTGCAGTGCTCGTAGAAATTACAGTCGGTAGCCAGTGACATGCTCGGTACCATTCTACCTTTCGGTCAAGGTCGTAACACTTACAAAACGCAGACGAACCAGCTCGAACCAGCCATTTGCCAATGATTATCGCCTGTACAATAAATGACCAGATCGTTTTTCCCACTAGCGGGTTTTTTTTTCATACATCAGAACGACACTGTCAAGAGGACTACCTGTCTAAAATGACCTTGTATGCGATTGGCGGGTGCTCTGGTGTGGTTTGCTCCTTCTATCCTATCTATCGTCCCTTTCTCCCATCCTTCTTTTTGTGTTTGTTACTCCCTTGTAACAGTAGCACCATATCTGATCTACGACACTTATATGACCTCTGGTCTTCGGTACTTATATGATCTAATTGTGTTGTAAGTGCTGTAAAACTTTTACTAAAATAATAAGGAGACCACTTTTCTCCTCGACATTGGGTGGGCGTCTTATACAGGTTCATCAACTTTACTTCCTCTTGTTTGCTAAATCCCACTTCCGTGTCTATATTTTAGGGGGTTTTTTTCTTTCTTAAAAGTTGATTGTCATCACTAGCTACTTGCCGTTCTCATGCCCTCCATAATTATTTGGTTTTGGTGTCCGTCTCGACAGTGGAAAAAAACTAATGTTTTCCGGGTGTCGTTTGGTTTGCTTACGGGTGGGAGGGTAATTTTATCTTCTTTACCTTTCACATTCCGGGGAAGTCAAATGGCCGTTGTACTCGACAGCGAATATTTTGAGAGCTAATGCGAGGGGGAGCAAAACCTAATGCAAGCTGTCCGTCATTTTGCGCAGTTCTGCACTAAATTTTATGACGTTCAGCTCACAAGTACTTGCGCATGTACTCTTGGCGACAAACTGTGAAAATTCCGTATTCTTCGATTTTTTGTGTGAATTTCGTCACAGCAAAGTAGCACCCCCCCCCCCCCCCTAGAGGCCTGTCAAAAGCAAAGAAGTGTAATTGAGTTTCGTGTTTTAGAAGGACAGTTGTATCATCTTTGCGGATGGGAACAGGAATGATGATAATGGAGAGGGGTTGGGTACAAGACTGATGTTCACACTCCCACTCTGGCCATACACGAAAAGGTTCATATTGGGTGCTCACGTGGTCTAGGGTTACCGTGTTCGCTTTTCATTCAATAGGTCCCGGGTTCGGAACCTGACACCGATGGAACATTAATTTCTTCTCTATAAATTTCCTCCTTTCAACTCCTTTCCTGTTCTCTAACCATGTTCAGTCGTCTGCTTCCGTCTCCATTTTCTGTCCCCCCCCCCCCAACCCCTAAATGCCCTTCGCCCTTTCCTCGGGGCCCTGGCTCTATCTGCAGCCGTTTCAACTATTGCTATTATTGGCTGCTTCTTACTGCTGTCTTTTAACCACACCCTTGATCTTATGGTAGGTAAGATCTAACACCTAGCCTTCTCGGATAAGGGCAAAAGGACTCGGGGTCCCGTGTGCAAGTTGTGCACCTTAAAGATCCCTTGGTGGTCCAAAATCAATAAGAGTAGGCATCGGCCACCACCTGGGGAAATTCAAAAGTAATTCATACTTAACTGAAAAGGCTTAATATGTCCCACGTGCACATATGACCTTATGCAGCTGCGAGCGCTGTAAACCACTTACCAAAAAAAATATAAAAATACTAATTCTTAATGTAATATTTGCCACTGTCCAGTTATCCAATCAGTTTTATAGTACACTGTATTTAAATGAAATACTGTTCATCGTAGATAATAGTAATAATAATAGATAGCATTTGTATAGCGCAAATCCCCGCTCAACAGCAAGTTCTATACGCTTTACTATCTAAATTATTGCCCCAGTAGACCTGAGAGTATTCTGAAACAACCTCAACTTCCTGTGAAGCATACAGTGCAAGCAGCAATTTATAGGCGCTAAAGCGTAGAATACTGACAAGACCTTTCGCTGTCTATGGCCAGGTACCCATTCCCACCTGGGTGAAGTGAGGAAAATTCGTGTAAAGTGCGTTTCCCAAGGACACAACGTCGGGCCCGCAGCTCGAACCCCCGAGCCCGCAACCTCACGATTACGAGTCTTGTAGCCTAGCCACTAGGCCACCGACGCAACAAATCTCCTTTCATTTCGTATAATAAACATAAGAGCAAACAAACTTTTAAGTTTCTCTGATTTCATAAAGTTTTCCCATAGCAGCTATTTTAGGTTGATTTCAAGTATTTCGGGCGACTCTTATAGTAGATATACCATCAGTGTGTCAGATAATTCGGATTTATTTTGCTTTGAATAGGATGCTGCAAGAGTGGTCAGTCCAAGATTTTAATACGAGAAATGGGTGAACACATTTTCAAGTTTCTTTTGGACGCCTGTGTATGCGCGTGCGCTCTCTCTCTCTCTCTCTCT
>NW_004797392.1:488222-489388 GCF_000002075.1 Aplysia californica
CTCTCTCTCTCTCTCTCTCTCTCTGTTTCTTACCCCTAGTAGGAGGAAATATTTCCCATCCAGGTTCAAGCCTTCGACTTTGCTTGACACAATTATGGTCTCGCTTCACATTAACGAAAAAGAAAATGGGTTTAGGCTGCGTGTCCACCAAGGCATAAACAACCCGCTTTTTTGTCGGATGGAGTCAGTTCGGTCTGTTCGTTTCCAGCATGAGTGAACAGGTTAAAGATTAAGGAACCCAAGGCAGGAATATCAAGCCATGAATGACATATAAAATATTAGAAATAATAGAATTGTTAACACGCGTTTTCAAACCGGTGGTGTACTCGGATATTTTGATAATTTTGAATTAAGCGCTGATTACGAATATGACATTAAACTTCTCAACGGGACCTGGAGACAGAACAGAAATTCTTTTTAACCACGACTGGGCTCAGCCTGAAGAGTCACCACATGACTCGAGTGAAGTGCCGCATACATGCAAGCCTCCCAACCTATAAGTTCTTATACTACTCTGAGCGTTTAGATTCGAGCCGATCCGCATTTTGTCGTGAGGTGTCGGATCGTGTTAGTGGATACATTCAAACAGAATTTTCACAGATTTTTAAGTCAAAATTAGTGCTCTATTTCAACTACTGATTTTTCGAGAGGCAGGTGCCTTTGGTCGGTTGGTATTTAGTTTAGCTGACACACGAGCTAAATGAACTAATGGTGTTTCTCGTATCCCGAAGCAATGACCCCAGGCGTGGGTGTTTTTTAATATTGAATTCGACCCCCAAGGCAGTAAAAATTAGAGAAATGATCTACTTTACTCCAAAAAAAAAAGTTTCAGGCTTAGCCAGATCAATATAAAATAGTTGCTTTCGTCTAGTATTCCTCCTTTTTCTCCGTCCTCCTCCTTCTCCTCCTTCTCCTCCTCCTTATTTCCCTCTTCACCCTCTTTTGTTATTTTTCTATTTCTCCCCCCTCTCCTCCTCCTCTTTTTTCTAACCTGTCTCCCTCTCCTCCTCCTCCTCCTCTTTCACTCATTCCTTCTTCTCTTCCTCCCCCACCTCCATTTCAATCGTATTTCTATTAGACTCCTGATTGTGTATTTAGCTTAACATCATTGTTAACTATCTAGGTACGTGAGTGTGTGTGTGTGTGTGTGTGTGTGTGTGTGTGTG
>NW_004797392.1:491159-493414 GCF_000002075.1 Aplysia californica
GGGGGAGGAGAAAGGAGGTGGGAGCACATACTATCAAAGAAATATAACTTAAAGTGGAGACAGCAGTATCAAATCAGAAGTGGCAATCTAAAAAATGCAAAAAAGGCAAAGTCTGTTTTTATATCATGAAATAATTATATTTGTTACAGAAGACAGGATAACAATTGCGTATTAAAGCCTGCATGCATCTTGCCAGTTATCGTTCAGTTAGCTTTGGGTATCTGACCTCCAGTCTATATGATCTGTAAAAAGTAAGACGACACTTTTTTTTCGATTCTGAGACCAAGACATTCGAATTTGAGCGAATTTGTGATTTCAATTGCTACATCTTCAATTACAAGCGGTGGAACTGTAGGTTTTAATCTTCATTTTCAATCCAAAATTAGAACAGTTTCTACCCAGAAGTGAACAATCACTTCCCCTTTTTAATCTTTTATTGTTACTAACAAAGTAATAAAGTATAGATTATGACGTCAGCCAATTTTGGTGTTATAAAGTGTTTTATGTCCCCGCTATTTACTTTCGGTCACCCACTCGTTATGACAGCAACAAACAAACTTCTTGGAAAGAAGAACATATCTATAAAAATCAAACAAAGCCCTAGAAACACACACACACTCAGTATAAATTTGTTTAAAAGCATAATATTTTACGACAGAAATCTCACAACGCCATTATCTGTGAAATGTTCATGTCTGGCTTAGCCGTGATGTCCCATGTAGCGGGAGGAAGCTCTTCCTCCACTCCCTTGGCGCATTCCGCTTCCGTGGCTGCTGCCCCTGCCTCCGTTGCGTCCGCCCATTTGTCCACCACGTCTGCCGCCGCTCATTCCAGACCCGGATCCTCTGCCACCGTGACCACTGGATGAACCCCTTCGGCTACCTCCACTTCCTCCCATGCGGGAACCGTGGCCTCCGGAGGAAGAACCGCGTCCGGAGCCCCCAGATCCTCCTCCTCTGGAGAACATCCCGAACCGGCTTCCACTTGACCCACTTGACCCTGAGCCATATCCTCCGCCAAAGCCTTGACGCATGCCGCCACTTCCTTGTCCGCCTCTACTTCCTCCGTGTTGACCTCCCGATCTCATCCCGGAGGAGCTGCCGCGAGATCCCCCAGAGCCACCACTGAAGTGTCCTCCAGATCCCGATGAGCCACTGCCGTATCCTCCACCATATCCTCCACTTTTCCCCCCTCCGTACCCTCCGCTGCCTCCGCTGCCTCCGCTGGACATACGACCCCCGTAGCCTCCTCCGCCACTGCTGCCACCGTATCCTTTGCTGACTACCGATCCGTAGCTGCCGCTTCCACCACTACCGTGAGATCCTCCATAGCTTCCACCGTGCCCGACTGCGTTGCCTCCCCTGCGGCCACCTCCTCCGTATTTCTTCGTCCTCCCTGAGTTGGCCACAGCCACTGCGCACGCAATCAGAACCAGTACGGCAAGAAACTTCATGTTTGCTGTGGGGACAAAACGTGGACATTAGAGCTATGGGAACCAGCTTTCACATTCGGACCTGTAAAGATGAAACCTTCATCGAGTAAAGAGGTCCAAATAATCAGGTGGTGATCTGCTAGCTCAGTTGATGTCATGCCGGACTACGGAGTGAACGGCCTTGGTTCGATTCCCAGACTGAGCGTTCCTGAACAGGTGTCTATTTATGGAGTTTTCAAAGCTCTCAAACTATTTGGCTCTGTCTTATTGGAGATGGACTACACATTTAAAAGTCCCGCCTGTTAGATAACCTAATAGTGTTGATAGAGGCGCTAAACACTGTACTCTAAAGAATGCTGATAACATCTTTGACGACAAATCGTATTTCCAGACGCTTATAACATTAAAGCGATGTCTTCGATATCTCAACCATGTCTTCGATATCCCAGAGCACGTTTTTATTTTCAAAGGTAAAAATGCAATACGCTTTGTTTTATAAGAATAGCAAAGAGAACTAAGCTCTCAAAAAGGAACAGATAGTTTCTTCAAATTTATCCCACAAAGTTGAGTTACTCGTGAAAAAAACGTTTCCACCGAGTACACGAATATTACGTATCACAGAGTGAATAAAATGCGATCAATATACCAAAGACTAAAATGAAAAACAACGAAATTGTAAGTGACTTGCTTTGATGAATAATTTTCTCTTTGAAGTTCTGTCTTCTGATTGAGAGTATCGCGGAGGCGAAAGGCGAAAGAGTTCCCACAATGCCGATTAGCTAAATGTGTTTATTAAGTGTATATATTTTTTTTTAGAGAGGGG
>NW_004797392.1:495525-497910 GCF_000002075.1 Aplysia californica
GGGGGGGGGGAGAAATAGAGTCTACTCTACACACAGCGCTCTTGTCAACACCAAGAATACTCTCCAAACCAGTATAATCGTAGTTACACCTTGGCTTCTTTTTCAAGAAATTAAAAAATGTACAGGAATAAACAACTTCTTTTGTCATTGTGCTGAGTAGGACAAAAACGTCACAAGAGGTAGAATAAAGAGTAAAAGTTAATTTCGAATTTCCATTCTTATAATACATTTTTAAAAACTCAAAAGACGTTTCAACGACCCAAAAGTGGCCCATTTGAGAGTGGAACCCTGGCTGAGTGTACTTGATCAAGTAAGTCCCGAAGGGAAGGCTGTAGTTTACTGTTACCGATTGAAGTTAAGATAGAATAATACTTTATTATCCCTGTGTGAATTTTTTTTAAGCTGTGCAGGAGTCGTAAAAACAATGGCAGATAATGAGCTATCCACAACATTTAAAATGTGTATAACTTTAAGGAAGTATTACTTTACTACTAATAAAGGAATTTCATTATGAAAAGAAAAATAAAGCTTACAAATAATAAAATGTACGGGAACGCTTGTCTTGTTACTGCTATGTTATCTGGAGACTTGTGCACACTACACTGATGTTGCACATTACTCTCTTCATGCAGGATTACCGAAATCCTTTTTGTTCACATCGTGGCCAAACGGTTTTTTGGTGGGTTTTTTTAAGTTACACCTATAAAGATCTTGTACGTTGAAACCTGAATTGAAATAAAAATAATTCTCTCATCATTTCCTTCGTTCATTTGTTGAGCCTCTCATTGTTTTATTTATTTACATTCTTTCCTTCTTTCCTTCCTCCTTTCATTCATTTTTTCTTCCATTTTTAATCTATGTTGAGGGACACTGTGAATATGTGTTCATAGCTAGGATTAGCTTGGTGCACATAACCTGTCGCAAGGAGATTATATGCTTCTATCTTAAATTGAGACCTAAAGCTAAAGACTTTATTCTTGAGAAAGTAGAACGAAGTATAATAGACATGTGTTCTTGTTCCACGGGAAAGTCGGTATGACCTAGTCAGTGTGCTGTATTATTATTACATAATTGTTATTATTTAAGTTGTAGGGTTGAGCGTGGATATGCACTTTACAATTGCAATTGTTATTATTACTGTTATTATTTTTATTTACATTATTATTTTATTATTATCGTATTTTTATTATCATTATTATTATCATCATCATTATCATTATTATTAATATAGGACAAGTTCGAGAAGAAAATGTACGGTACTGAAATTTGCTCAATAAGACCTGGGCACGCTCCAAATATAATATTTTACATACTGAACATCGACATTGGAACGGAAGATGCTAGCCTATGTCATACAGGCTCGCCGTGGTACACCATATTTACACAAGGAACCATGGAACCAGTGCTGCACTAAAAACATTTGAGATGAAGAGATTCACTGTCAATGATGGGCACATTAAGGTCGTCATGGTGTTTTCACAAGAGACGACTTTAACTTATTTATTTAAAATATGGAGAAAGGGCGTTGAAATTAACTTTGACCCTTCGTTCTTGATTTCACCAAAACTAGATCTAGGCCCTACCTCTTGCCATATTTTTCTACTGCTTACGAGAGTGGCAATAGAAGTGTTTTATGTCGCAGTGTGACTTCTTTACGCAGTCACTAGACTGTGTTGAACTGAACGTCCTAAGTTATACAGAACAGTTGAGCTCTTACAGCTTTACAAAATTTAACTATAATACTACTGTTTCTTACCTGATGTGAGTAGCCACTTGTAAAACGATGAGACTCAGCTGAAGGGACTCAGGGTGTAGTGAAGAATAAGAAGCAACTTAGCCCCTTTATATACCCCCAAAGTGTAAGGAAAAGAAATGCCGAGGAGGAAAAGGCTGATGAGTGCGAGAAAACAAAGGAGACAATGGAGGCCAGATTTTACATTCTTGGGGCGAAAAATGCAATTACAACATACTCCTCCCATGAAAAATTCGTTCTGACATTTACCATTGTGAGTAGGTCCGTGTCTCTTCAAAATTGCACCCACTGTCTTATATTTATCTTTGTGGCGGAGTCTGAGAGGGACATGTTGTGACAGGTCATGTGGAACTCTACTTCTGAATGCAGTGGCAGTAAAGAGCAGATCATACTTTCAATATTATAACGGTGTTCTCATTCAAATTCTCGTAAACTCTATTATGAAGAGACCGTCGTTTGTAGACAGACCCCTCCCAAATTTCTCAATCTCATTTTCGCGTTTACTACTTCCGGAAAAACAAAACAAAACAAAACAAAACACAATGGATCAAAAATGGTAAAATAGAACCATTATGCTCAGTAGCATGTAACTTTATCCACCACCCCCCCTCCCATATTCTCTCTCTCTCTCT
>NW_004797392.1:498391-499863 GCF_000002075.1 Aplysia californica
TCTTCCTCTTTAAGCTACCAAATCTTAAGACCAAAATCAAGCCACTATTTAATTGAGTCTGACGATGACCGGATACAAGAAGACTCCAACAAAAAGCATCATGTAATTTCGCCTTTGTCGTAGTCCTAGAGGGCGACCGAAAAAGACCTGGATAGATGGAGTCAGGGAAACACTAACAACTCACGGCATCCCCTGACCCAAGCTCTCCGCCTGGCGTACAAAGAGATGTCTTTTTTTCCCCGCGACACCCAAAAGGGTATGAGCTCCGGGTAAAAGTAAAAGTAAGTAAAGTAAAGTCGTAGTCTTGCACACAGCCATTGTATAAAGCTATGCATTATGAAAGTAGGATAAATAGCAATCATTGCAGACCCAGTTTTGAACAAAAACCCATAAATATTCGTTGGTTCCTATACCTACGCAAACATAAAAACTAAGAGATTACGCTCAACACTGAGAGTGTAACGACCAACAGCGTAACTATCAACATAACGATCTACAAAGAAAATTTGAATGATTAAGAAATAAGGCAATTTCTATTTCTCAGATCACAACTAAGCTTGAGTCTATTCCGTACAAAATTGCTTGTAAAATTGCAGACTCAAGTTATACAAAAGAATTATTTGTTTGTTCTTACACCTAAACATAAGTTTAAAAGAAACAGGTTTTGCTGAACACTATGAGGCAAACGACAAACAGAGCAACGACCACCGTAACGACTTATAAAGAAAGCTTCTAAGATCACAGATAGATTTGTCTGGAGTCTAATAAGTACAAAGCTGCTTGTAAAATAGCAGACCCAGGTAATAAAACAGAATTAACTGTTGGTTCTTACACCAATACATACAAATAAAAAAAAAATATTATGAGAGTGTAACAACCAACATAGTGACGACCAAACGACCAACATAACTGCAGTAAATCTGGATGACAAAGAATTTAATAAGGCTGTTTCCAGCTTCTCTGTTCACAACTAGGCTTGTCTAGAGTCTAATAAGTACTGGTGGACTGGGGTGACTGAGATCAGTTTTGTGCAAGCTATTAGTGTCAGTCCAATATAAATCATTGTAAACTGATCGTTTTCTTTTCAGACTGTCATCACAATTTTTGTCTCAGTATATTATTTCTTTTAACAAAGAAAAAGAGAAAACTTTGCTCATGAATACTCGTGCCAGGACTATTTGCATACAATTAGTAAAGACAAACTGAAACTAGATTAGGGTAGATTAGTAACGTTTAATACAAATCGATGCAGGCAGTTAGAACTTATCTGCAACAAGATAATGTGGTGTTTTTAAGCTGGACGAGCTGCAGTAGTAGTGTTGCTTTCGTATTTGTGAATAGGGGGAGGGAGGTATGCTTGCTGGAGAAAGTAGAGAAGAGAGATAATTAGAAACAAAGACACAAAAAGAGACGTGGAGATAGATGGGAAGAGAGAGAGAGAGATAGAGAGAGAGAGGGGGGATATATATATA
>NW_004797392.1:501673-503299 GCF_000002075.1 Aplysia californica
AATAATAATATTGATAATAATAATAAATGGCATTTATTTAGCGCTCAACTCCGATTAAAGTGCACAGGCTCTGAGCGCTTTATAATAAAATACAATAGCCACAGTAACATAAAACGTTATGTTCTGTCGAAAAGAAAATCACTCCAAATATTCATCTTTTTAATAAAAAAAAAAAACAGAAATGACTTCAGCTGACATTTGAATGAATCAAAAGATTTGATCCCCCTTAATTAAAGTGCTAGGCAAAGCATTCCAGATCTTGGGACCTTCTCTTCCCAGGAGCTGCTCACTATTGGTGGGTTAGAAAATCCATTGATTGGTTAACAATACAGCTAAAATCAATCACTATTTCAGTGTCTGTCCTACTACATATTATTATGTACTACGTCACCGTAAAGAAAGAAATTTTGGCCTGCCCTGGGTTCCTTCTAATTGCGATAGAAACTGTTGGGGGTTTTTTTGGAGCATTCGAATGAGGCGTCGTAAGTCTCATCCAAAATGGTAGGCAGGTACGCAGAACACGTGGGTTCGATTCTTGTGTGGGCTGGGGGGGGGGAGGGGTTAACGAGCATCTCCGTCTGTCTGCTTGGACGTTGTACCCTTCTTAAAGGAGGCCTCTCGTGGTCTAGAGGTACGGTGTTCGCCTCTCATTCAATAGGTGTTGGGTTCGAAACCTGGAAGCGACGGGACATTTTCTTCTCTAAAATGTTATCCTTTCACCTCCTTTCCTACTCTCAAACCATGTTCTGTCGTCTGCTCTGGTCTCCACCTTCTTCCCCTTCCCTCTCCCCCTTTGCCCCCTGTTCTGGGTTCCTGACTTTTTCTGCAGCCTTTCTACTGCTACTCCTTGGCTTCTTACTGCTGTCTTTTAGCCAAACCCATGGCCTTAGGATATGTAAGATCTCACACCTAGCCTTCAGGGATAAGGGCGAAAAAATCTCGTTGGTCCAGTATGCAAGTTGAACACATTAAAGATCCAAACGGCATTATTATGCAATTGCGAACACCGTAAAACACTTACCAGAAAAAGACCCTCTTATTCTGGGTTCGCCATGACAAGCAAAGTAGAAACAATACGTTTCTTAAAGGAACTAAATTGCGTCGCTGTGGGCGTAAAACATCTACGCTTACATTTTGCATTCCGTGGTTTCTTACAAGTGGATGATTGGAGGGTGCTCTGGTGTGGTTTACTCCTTTATTTCTCTATCAAACATCTGTCGTCGTTATCTCTTCTCCACTTTACTTGTGTTTGTTACGCCTCTAATCCTCAGCATTTTTGTAACCTAATTGTGTTGCATAAGCTGTAAAACCTTTACTAAAACTACTAAATCTTACCAAGTCGTAAATTTTGCTAGTCGTAAGCCTATTCTCTGCTTTGTCAAAGAAAGTTTAATTTAAAACGCTAGCATTTTCAGCATAAAAAAACAGGTTCAAGTTACAAGCATGTATTGTCCAACATAAATTTTAAGAAAACAATGAAGACTTAGGATACAGTAGCACTGGCGCTCTTATGACCTTATGCATGTGCGAGCGCCGTAAAACCTCTACTAAAAAAATACAGTTGCAGTACAGGAATAATATATTTCTGTTAAATGAGGAACACAAACACACACACACACACACACA
>NW_004797392.1:504302-515449 GCF_000002075.1 Aplysia californica
ATCGGGGTGGAAAGGCGGGGGGCGGGGCAGGGAGAGCCTCTGAATATTCCTGAGAATTCCAGGTCTGCATTTTCTCTCGCTTCTATTATAATTTTTCCCAGCGAAAACAAACGATGCAGCAACAAAATGAAGCGGAGGTGGAAAAAAAAGAGTTCAACATAATTGACATAAAGATGGCAGAACGGTTCCAGCTTATGACGTATCATGTGAACTCGGTAGCCCACTGTTTGGTCCACCGATTGTACTCCTTAACAGGTTTCGCTGACGACAGAGACACCAGTTCTTTCGCTTTGACACGGGGACTAAGCGGGTGTTCACATTCAGGTTTGATTTTGTCCAGAATATCCATAGCGCTTTCCAGCCTGTAGGACAGAACAAGGCGTCGCGAATGTGCTATACGGCTTGCCGCTGGGTTGGCACCGGGAAAGGAGCCACGCGGAGCAAAGAGTCGCCGGTTTGCCAAGACTTCGTCTGTAGGCACAGCGAGATTGTCGTTTCTTTCACCAGTAATTTCTATTGCACCGGAATTTGAAGAGGTGGCAGGAAAACTCATGGACATTCGACGGAGGTTTTCTAGCGGTGTCAAAGGAGCTTCCCTCTTCGAGCTATTCGGGTTTGGAAGAAGAATGCGAGCATCTGAAATAACACCTTTGCTATTTACTGCAGTGTCACTCGACTGTGTTTCCGAATTTTCAGATTTCATGATAGAATTGTGAGTCGTCTGCGGAGAGCCAAAAATTGAAGAAGTTTTCTTTGATTTGTATTTTAGTTCTTCGGCTTTATCTTTCTGATGTTGAGAACAATCACCCTTATTACCAGTCTCAATACAACTATTTTCTCTTCTGTCCGAACGGTTGCCTGTGTATTGATCCTCTTCTGATTTCGTCTCAAAAGATCCCCATGTTCTTTGGCTTCCATCTGTTCTCCTGAGAGAATCAGACCAAGACGAGGACTCAAGATTGTCGCAGATTGCGATGCTGTGCCGTGGTGTCTTGTTCCTTTTGAGCTTTCCTCCGGCACTTGGATGATTTTTCTCCAGTTTCTCGAGAAGGAGATCTTCATAACCTTTCAGAATGGCGAACTGTGCCTCAGCAGACATGAACGATGAGAAGCGTGGGGTTTTGGGCAAATTCTGAACCACTTCGGATGATGATATCACCTAGGCAGAAAAATGGAAGAAAGAAAAGCGTTACAGGCGATGAATGGTTAGTTAACACTTTCTCTGCTGAGACGTTTCCTTTCACGTTTGTATAGATAATGAAAAATGTTAAATTTTTTTCTTGGGATAATGAAACAATGTTCATTAGTTTGTACTGACAAAGTAAAATATTTCTTTTTTTTTTACAGACAATGTAAAATATTCAATCTATTGTGCAAGTAAAGAAGATATTTTTTCCATTGTACAGGCAATGTAAAAAAAAATCAATTTTCTTTGTAACGACAATGTAAAATATTATTTTTTTGTGCCGACAATAAATAATGTTCATCTCTTTGTACATGCATAGTAAAATATTCCTTCGTTTGTACACATACAATGTAAGATGCTCCTTCGTTTGAGCAGACAATTCCTTTGCAAACAATGTGAAATGTTAATTCGTTTGAACGTGAAATGTTCAATCGTTTGTACAATGTAAACTGCTCATTCGTTTGTACAGGTAATGGAAATTGTTCCTTTGTTTGTACTGACAATGTGAAATGTTCTTTGGTTAGTTCAAACAACGTAAAAAGTTTTTCAGTTCGTGCAGACAATGTGAAATGTTTTTTGGTTAGTTCAAACAACGTAAAAAGTTCTTCAGTTCGTACAGACAATGTGAAATGTTCTTTGGTTAGTTCAAACAACGTAAAAAGTTCTTCAGTTCGTACAGACAATGTAACATTTTTATTCAATAAAGATTCAAACAAAGCTACACTTTTGTTTCCCTTATCAAGAACAGACAACTACACAGGCTGCAAATTAACGAATATTCTAAAATATCTTTCATAGACAGGTAGAAAAAGATAAGCGTGGATCAATCATCGATGTAGCACGAGCATTTCATCTTTTGCTAGATACTAGTGTGATTTATTAGGCATAATTCTTACAGTGACACTCTTCCTTTGTCTATTTATCGCTTCTACTTCCAGTTCAAAAGAAGACTCTATAGCTTGTTCTTTCGTTAACTCACTATCTTATACCATCATCTCTGGATCTTTTAAAATTCATAGGTAGAGGTGAGCAAATCAATGAATAATATGTCAACAGCTGAGCAAATAAGAAAAACAAACAAGCACCAAAAAACAAAACAAAAAAGTTTATACGCACGACCCCTCCCCCCAACAAAACAAACTCCAACCGCAACGAAACAAATACATACAGATTGGGATGTATACTTTCACATCTCCTCTTCATGTTGGCGATGGATTGGCAGAAGAAGGAAACCACCAGAAGACACACAAAAATGGCATACAGCGGACCCCATGGACACAGTTGGACGATCTGGACTTTGGTGATGACTTTGCGCTTCTGTCACACACCCAGGGTCAGATGCAAGCAAAGACCTAATTTTCAAACAGCCTATCAGAGTCTGTTGGGATGAGATTCCACCCCGGAAAAAAGTCAAAGTTCCTAAGAACGCTCAACGACAGGTGCATGTCACAATAGAAGGAAATGCACAATAAGACGTCGAATCCTTCTGCTATCTTGAGAGTATAATTGTCAGAGAGCGAGGAACAGGTACTGAATTAAAGTCATGCATCGGGAAGGCACAGGCTGATTTCATCTTTGAAAAGGGTTTGGAGGACCAGGGATATCTCACTTCGAACAAAGCTAAAGATTTTCAACTCAAATGTGAAGTCAGTCCAGTTGTATGGATGTGAGACATGGAACGCATCTTAGACTTGCATCGAGAGGATCCAGGTTTTCTTGAACAAGTGTCTAGGGAAGTTACTGAGGTTCAGAGGCACAGACAGGGTCACCTTCGAGGAAGTGTTCAGGAGAACAAAGCAGAGCCCTAAGAGATGAGGATGGGAAGAAGGCGGTAGCGATGGATTTTACATACTCTCAGGAAGTCAAGCAGCTGCATAACGAGGAAAGTGTTGGATTGGAACCCACTGGGTAAAAGATCAAGGGGAAGACTACGTGGAACCTGGAGAAGAGTCATAGAAAGTGATGTACAGAAAAGTGAGAAAACATGGAATAACACCAAGAGGCTCGCCCAGGAAAGGGAAAGGTTGAGTTCGTGGCCTATACCTTGATCCAGGGTGGGAAAGGCAATGATGATGATACAGATCGTTTAAAAAAAGGAAAAAGAAAAAAATGTCAATAGGCTTAAAATCGCTAGCAATAATATATTTTTTCTTTTTTTACTCACATCTTCCTCCTCGATATTGTCTTCTCGAGACTTGCCAGGCATCATAGCTTTGCGAACGCGCAGCAGACTGTTTACCCTCTGGGAGATAGAGAGGAAGCTGAGTCGACTACGTGGTGAGATAGGATCTGAAACGATTAGAAAACAAGAAGTCTTCTTGAACTTTAGAAAAATTATTAACATTAAATTGAATCCATATTATGTTCATAGAAAAGGTGTTTTGAGAGTGACCGGAGAGAGGTGAACAGGGTTTTTATGTAGCAATGAAACAGTTTCAAGAATTATGATTCTATGGACATTTATAAATATTTCTAAGCCCTATGTCTATGTCTGTTGGTGAATGATGTTTCTCAGTCTTAATGCGACTTCATGTCTACTGTGGTAAGTAATTTTAAACACTCTTCAAGAAAGGAAAGGTGTTTTCTGCGAAATGGCGTCGGTGGCCTAGTGGTTAGGCTACCGGACTCGTAATCGTGAGGTTGCGGGATCGGGGGTTCGAGCCGCGGGCCCGACGTTGTGTCCTTGGGAAAGGCACTTTACACGAATTTTTCCTACTTCACCCAAGTGAAAATGGGGGAAACCAGCTATAGACAGTGAAATATCTTGTCAGTTTGTTAGTGTTTGAGCGCTTAACCAGCTGCTAGCACTGTATGCTTCCCGGGAAGCAGAGAATCTTTCTGAGTGTTCTATGGTCTGTGGGAAAATATAGTGTTAAGCCCATAGAGCTTGCTTTCGGGTGGTAACATGCGCTATACAAATGCTATTTATTAATTATTATTATTATTAGATGTGAGTAGCTTGTCTTATTTTGCGTTACCCTGCTAGATCTCAGGGGTAGTCGACCGCCGGTATTAAATTTGTGAGGCAGCGTGGTGGAATCAGGTTCTCGTCAAAATAATAAAATCGAAGAAAACAGCAGTTATTTCATTGTTTATCAATTTTTATCAAATTTTTTTTGGGGGGCTCAAGACCTTTTATGTCCATTTACAAACACATTCCTTTGAGGATTTCACCCAAAACGTTGGTTAAAGGCACAAAAATATAAATTTACAGTTTCCATGGACTCTTCAGCTTTGGAATTTACCAAACTTTGGCGGACATTTTCTCGCTAATTTTACCTCTTAAACAAGGTGACCCCACCTCCTTCAATCCAAAATATCTCCACTTCTATTGAAGATGGATGGGTAATTTTTTCATTGAAAGCAAGACAAATGAACAAGCTTTAAGATGATACCAATAACTTAATATACCCAAAAATTGACGAGAGCCTGATTCCACCACGCTGCCTCACTTTTCAACCTGCAGTGGAACAGACTGTTTACGTAGTATTATGTGACCGGGGTTGTTGTTTTTTTTCAAATTAGTAGGGCCCCTTGCCTTCAGGCAGCCACATTTCTATTTCGAAGGTACTCTGCCAGCTTTTAAACTGACAAGAGGGTTTTCAATTTTGGTAGGAATTAACTTTGAATTTTGCCTGGGTGGCGGCCGAAGTCTACTCTCATCGATTTCTGGGACCACCAAGGGGACTTTAACGTGGGCAACTTGCACCCTGGACCTCCGAGATTTTTCAGACTTATCCGGGAAGGCTAGGTGTTTCATCTTACCTACCCTAAGGGCAAGGGTGTGGTCGGAAGACAGCAGTAAGAATGAGCCAAGCAGATGACATAATTTAATATGCCTACAGAACAGGAAAGGAAGGGAAAGGAGTAAATTTTAGAAATTAAAACTATTTATCCCTACCAGGGTTCAAACTCGGAGCCTATTAAATGAAAGGCAAACACCACACCTCTTCACCACGAGATACCCCCCTGTGAGTAGTATTTCTGAAGTACGGATAAGACAAGTCGGTTTTAAAACTATGAGAACCTAGGTAATAATGATAATCATCACTGTCATAATGATAGTAATAGTAATAATAATAATAATAATAATAATAATAATAATAATAATAATAATAATAATAATAATCATAATCATAATCATAATCATAATCATGATGATGATGATAATGATGATGATGATGATGATGATGATGATGATGATGATGATGATGATGAAGATGATAATAATAATGATCAAAATACATGTAATCATCATCATAATAATAATAATAATAATAATAATAATAATAATAATAATAATAATAATAATAATAATAATAATAATAATATTCAGAAAAAGAAGAAGAGATCGAGGATCTTCTAGGCGGAATATGCTCCCAGACGGTACTGCAGGTCTAAAATGTAAATATGAAGTAATTAAGTCTTCACCGTTGTGCCTGTGTGAGAGGCGTAGCTGTATTGGAAATGATGTCCGTACATGATCCGTAGTTCTGGGCCGCTAGGTTCCCGATTATTGAAAGCTAGGAATCGTAGGAATCGACTCCGAACCCAATTATTTACTTTCCAATAATGTGATTTCTTCCGGTGGTTACCTGGTTGGCTCCGAACATCTTCAACGTTTAGAATAACATTGGTTTCGGAACGCTATGAAGCATCAACTTTTTTTTTCAGAAATACATTTTTTTTAAAAGCGAAGAAGATTTTAATAATTAAAGTAACTGGTAACCGTTGGTTTACCTTTAAAAAGGAGTCGGGACTTTTTTTTACGTTGCATTAATAGAGGGAATCGGTTCCTGAATCGATCCTTCGCCAAGCTCTCGTACATACTTTGCAAAAAGTGGATCTCTAATGTTCATTATTGTCAAAGCGAAAAACTCTTTAATAAAGGGAAATGTCACATTTTAAAACTGGAATAACAAAGTCTCCCTCGTACCTGAAGATAGAGACTTTTTCCTTATCTGAGCTCCCTTGACCCTGTCTGTTGCTGAAGTGCTGCTCATCTCATTCAGGTTTTGGGTATTTTCATCTGCTTCTATGTGGCTCTCAGTCCGCTTGCTTATCCCACGGGTACGTTCTTGGCCCAGTCTCCATAAGGCTTCTTCTTGAATTCTAGTCTTATGGACACAAGAAAGAGATTAAGGAAAAACAACTAAAACAGATCCACGAAATGACAGCAAGGTAGGAGTAAGATATAGATAGATAGATTGATAGATAGATTGATAGATAGATAGATATATAGATAGATAGATGGATAGATAGATAGATGGATAAATAGATAGATAGATAGATAGATAAATAGATACACACACACATACACACACACGCACGCACACACACACACACACACACACACACACACACACACACACACACACATTGCCAGCTGTGAGAGGAAGGAATGGAGGGAGAAGTGAAAAGGGAGACAAAAGCTGTAGCAGTGTTTTAAATGTTGACATTCATTGTGATCTCCTTTTAATAATTTCGCTGTCATAGTTCTTTTGTCCAGTATGCATCGATGGATATTCGGCCTGATGCTACTTGCAAGAATGTCTTTTTAACCTGCAATCCCCTTCGCAGAATCAAAAGTACCAAAGAAACTGACAAAGTTTTTATATATTGTTTCATCACTCCACACATCACTAATTTAAGAACAGGTGAAGTAAAGTGTCAAATCACTTTTTTTGATTCATCAGCCACATTTGAGCTAAGAGGTAAACTATGATTAGATAGAAGAAATTATGCGCATGCAAACTGAATAAGAGATTTCAAGATACTTTAATTGATGTGAGAAGCCTTTGACACATACATCCACACATTGTAACGTATGACTCGGCAAATACATAAATTGCTGCAGCACATCAGATACTTTACATACACTGGGGAACAACACAATTGGAAAACTAAATAAAATTACACTAGTGAAAGCGATTGACCGAATTTTAAAAAAATAACTTGAAACTACAAGTAAACTCGACCTACTAAAATATGATGCTCAGAAAGTCTGAATTAAGTGTTAAGACAGTTACCTGTTGCCTTGTGTTTCCGGACTCCTTTTGTTGTATCACTGACTGTGACGTATTGGTTTGCGAGGAGCTGCAAAGAGATGAGCTGGAGCGAACAATCTGTTCTCTTTTCCCCAGCAAGGGTGGCCTGTGGTCAATTGCTGCCTGTGTATGTACGCTATTGCTTCGACGTAGCGGAAGTACGTTCTTTTCTGCCTTCTGTATATTTTCGAACTCAAAATTCGATCGTACGTTGCTTTTGATATTTAACTCCCCGGTAGGACTGTTTGCTATCCCCATTTCAATAACTTCGACTTGCTGCTGCGAATGTTCACTCTGAGTGGAAAGTGTACAATTATTATCTGACATACTAATTTTTGTGATATGCTGACTCCGATTTTGTAGAGAGCATTTCACCTTTTCCTCAAACTTATCAGTGGGGAGGTGTTTCTTGTCAAAATGATCAATATGTCTTCTTCTGCTGCTGGGGACGCCTTTTTGTGACGTTGGATTGTTTCTTGGAAATCGTAGGTTTTCTTGTTTATCAGAGACAAAGGAAGACATTTTGTCACCCTGAAAATGCCAACTGTCTGTTGAAGCCAAAGGAGACCACCTATGCAAGACGACTTGGGATGGTCCCAGCTAGGTTCTTTGACCGGGTAACTTTCACGTTTAGCTCTTGTCTGTCTCCGTACGTCCAGCCGACCTTGAGAACCTAATCATTTTGTCTGCGAAAAAAGGATTGTATTTCGTTATTGCACAAGCCTATCGCTCCCATCACCTCTCACTGCCCCCCAAAAAAGAAGGAAGGGGTTGGGGGCTGCTTTAGCAAAATAGGTTCTGTTGTAACAGAGGGAAAATGAACAGTTATTCCTCAGCTTTGTCCGAATGGGGAGCAGTAGAATACAAGAATAATTATGATTTAAATATTTTAAAGGGACTAGATAAAAAGGCAAAGGCACAACAGACCACCCAAGACCCGTTGACGTTCTCTAGTTTACGTGTACATTTAAAATTAGATATGTCCAGATCTAGATCACACTTACTTTCACAGTTGCTATCGTCAATTTCTTCTTCTTCTTCTTCTTCTTCTTCTTCTTCTTCTTCTTCTTCTTCTTCTTCAGTGGTCAGGTCTGGAACAGACATTGACGATCAAGGTATAGTCAACATTTAGAGATAACTAGCCAGCTTAAACAAATCATCTAATTTGACAGTTCCAAAGATATTGCTGAACTGAAACATTAAATTATTCAATTTTTATTTGAAATAAATTCGAGTACATATTATTTTAAACCCCCTTTTGCTTCAGTCAATGGCGAAGCGTTGACTAGATGTCTCATAATGACGTTATCCTTTCCCGTTAGTTGTGCCACTTTCAAGCTTGTCTTTCCTCTTTAAATTAGGAACATTACATAAAATGTTGGTAGGCTTTCATTATTACTATATTTACTGCCTAAACCGCTCTTCAGAAGTTTATTATTTCTATAACAATATAAACGATTTTTTTCTGTCAGTACCAAATGTCTTTTAGCGTCACGACAAAGAGCTGTTTGCTCGAACAAAGGTCACAAACACACGCATTCGATATTGTGGGATTATAAACAAATGGTGTTTGAGGCGGAACCTAGGTGGGTAGGGTGATCAGCTATGGACATGTACCGTCTGTGATGATCCCAACTTTGCAGACAAATAGACACATTAATAGATAATATTCGATATTTTACCTTCTGAAGAATTCAGGTAAACCGGGCTTCTTTCCCCTCTCTGCTTTCTCCTTCAAGCGGTACAGAACAGCACGTTGTCAAATATCCACGAATCAGTGTGGGATGGATTCCACAGGAGAAAAAAAACCTAACAACAACTGAAACTCAAAACTCTTTAAAATTCAGGAGCAATGCACGTTTGGCTGACCAACTCTTCTCTCCGCTCACGTTCTGAGTGCAGAGATTTTGTTTGCCAGCTTACTCACGAGGTCTGCGCTCGGCACTCACGTACTACGAACATGGTTGCCCATTAGGGTGCTCCAAACCTCTGCATTACGCAATCACTAAGCACAGAGCATCGTGCCAACATACTACTTTCAGGATCCGGTAAGACTAGAACTGTTTGCACTCTCTCGCGCCATATCTATTGATTCTGTAGCCCTCCACGTCCCATCAAGGACAACCTTGATATTTTGGAAACGTAGTACCCATTAGTTAGAAACCAAAAGAAAGGAGGGGGTAGGGGTATGCACTTTGAGATGTTTTTCGTCAGTGGTTGGCGGGTGTTCTGGTGTGGTTTGTGGTTTGCTCCTTCTTTCCTATCAAACATCTATAGTCTTATCTTTCCTCCTCCTTTTCTGTGTATATTACTACTATCTTGTAATAATAGAAATCTTCAGCACTTGTATTGCCTATTTGTATTGCAAGTATCATAAAACTCTTACCAAAGCTAAATTAAAGCTGCTTAACACCTCCATCAACCCAGAAATCTAGTTGTAGATGCTGTACGCCACCTTATAATATTATTTTAAGTATTTAGGAGGGAGGTTGCTTTTACTGCACCTGTCAGGGTAAACCTTGAATGAGATATAACGTCCGAGCATACTGACGGAGGTATTCGATTGAAAAAAACGCCCCAACTGAAATCGAACTCAAGCCGTCTGCGTTTGTCAGCTACGCACGACAAACGCGATTGTAGGAAAAGAGAAATACATAATCTGTAAACAGTGGTTATAAGAGACTGTTACGAAAATAAAGGTATTGTTTATATTCTTATGCTGCAAGAACCATATGCACGCTTTTCAAAGGTGAGATAAGGAATTGGAACCATACACACGGGTACACAGACACACATCAACGCACGAGTATACACACACACACACACACACACACACACACACACACACACACACACACACAGACAGACACACTCACGCACGCACACAAAGAGCGAGAGAGAGAGAGAGAGAGAGAGAGAGAGAAAGAGAGAGAGAGTGTGAAATAGAACTATTCATATTTACAACAAGCTAAATAAAATGCCCAACTACAAAGGCTTCTAGATTATTGGCTAAATTGCTGAAGTAGCCGCTTTATGAAGTGATGCATGGTTCATGACACACTTAGCTTGATTCTTGATGTTTGCACCAGATTATATGTGGTTAGTTTTGAGCAAATAATGTAGACAACTTCGAATCTAGAGATGGTATACGTCCTACTCTGTTCAAGGCACAACAAACCCCAAACGTTGGTTGTTATTCTCGTTTGATGAGACACCACAAGACGATTGTAAACAAGACCAAAAAAAAACCCCAGATGTCCACAACTTAGCCGTCAGAGAAATAATAGATACCTTACAAGTCGAACACTACAATTTAAAAAAAAAAAGAATAAAATAGTTTGGACATCTAATTTGCATGCCTGTCAACCAAACTACCTTAACAGTAAAAAACCTACAAAATAAGAATACTAAATGGGAGGCACAGAAAAGGGTGAATTTAGAGATAATCAACACACAGACAACAGGACATTCTCTTTTGGGAAAATATGACGGGTGAGAGCCTTATGCCATAATTTGCAGCGTATGTGTAACTGCTAGGTACAAGATACCATGAACCTTGCATGTCAAGGTGTGAACGCGTGGTTGTCGTCTTCAGATAAATCTTACGTGGATGGTTTGCTTCGTCTTTCCGGTCAAACATATTATTATAACGTCCTTATCGCTGATGTTACTCTCTAGTGACACCCCTAATCTCTGGCACTCGGGCTACATGATCTATTTGTGTTACAGGTGCCATGAAACAAAAGTAAAAATCTTAAGACACAAAGCCATAAAACACATTAATTCAACGCTGTCTTCAGTAGATTCTTTATGTGACAATCTATGTGGGTCTGTGAGTTGTGTGTGTATGTGCGTGTGTGTGTGTGTGTGTATGTGTGTGTGTATGTGTGTGTGTATGTGTGTGTGTGTATGTG
>NW_004797392.1:516729-523457 GCF_000002075.1 Aplysia californica
TGGGGGGGGGGGGCGTCAAACTGATTGGAGAATCTACTCTAACGGCCACCTGTATAAGACAATCATCTGTACAAACGGCTTCTTTCCATTTCCTCCGTTTCTCCCTTGCGCAATTTTCACATTATACTAACACTGTACAAGGCGTCCACCTGTCTAAGACAACCACGTTTCTCCTCGACAATGTGTGGCCGTCATAGAAAATGAAATTAAAATCTTGAAATGGTGTCAATACACAAAACGCCTTTTCCATAACAAAAGTAACACTTTTTCTTTCTTTCTTTCTTTCTTTCTTTTTCTTTCTTTCTTTCTTTCTTTCTTTCTTTACAACAGTTGTCCGCCCACTGCAAGTTATAGTCCTCCGATAATGATCTCCACTCTGTATAATTGGCTGGTCTTCATATCCAGGTTGTACTCGTTTAATCTCTGATATCATTTTCCCACCTCGTTTCTGGTCTTTCTTCTGATCATTATCCTACTCATGGTCTCCATTCTTTCTGTTCCCCTGTCATCCTTTATTCTACAGTAGACCGATACAACCAGATTATTTCTATGTTCGTCGAAGTATAAATTTAGGGTTATCTACAAATCTTATTTTCTTCCGTATTTTTGTGTGCTGTATTTGACATTGTATTCTTATGCTCAGCATCTTCTTTTCCATTGCTCTTTGTGATGTCCTTCATTTCTTTATGATATTTCTGGTACTTGGTCAGGTTTTGACACCCATAATTTATTGCAGGGACAAAGCACAGATCGAAAAGAACAGCATTAAAAGCATCAACATGTTTGGGGAGTTTCAGACACAGTTACAGCAGCTAAACTTGAAATAAAACCTTTCGACAGAGACAGATGCTGGAATAATCCAGGTACATGCATTGAAGAAGTAGTGCAATTCTATAAAGAGCTGGCTAAGGCAATGAAACAACTAAAGTCTCAAAATATAAAGAAAAATAAAGGTCAATGAACATAATACATCAATCAGTCGAACACTTTCAAGAATAAATGGGTAAAAATGTTTCGTAACATGCAACACCACTCACATACCGTTGATTCCATATACTCATTTTTAAATGCGCACTTATCGTGACACAACCCCCCTCTCTCACAACCTCCCTTTCTTTCTCCCTATCACCTCTTCACGACCCCTCTTGTAAAGTTTCAAACCAGCTAATCAGTTACTCCTAACTAGCCAGCCAAATTTTCACCGCTGTTGTAGGCATCATAATGGATGCATAATGAAGAGCTTTTACGTCCGGAAAACCCCTGTCAGAGAGTTTTAGTGGACTGGTGCAGAGATGAATGTGCACCTAGTGAAGTTATATTATTAATATATAAATCAGATCAATATGTGTCCACGGTTTCTTTTCAGAGCCAAATCTCGATCCCTTACAATACGAAGGGCTATTCCAAGTTTCTATTTTCTGAGACAGGAAACGGACTACTTCCTGTGTTGATGAAGTAATGGATTCGCCAATGCGGCGTATTGATTTCGAATGCGTTAATGGTAAGGCTACAGGAAAAATATATTACACTAAGAGTCTCACAGAAAGACCACTCGTAACGTGGAGTTAAATGGTTTATCATGCACAAATTGGTGACAGGGCACTATGCAGGCAAAGGGAGAAAAAAAACGTGTGTGTATGTGTGTGTGTGTGGGGGGGGGGTGGAACAGATGGAGGGAGGTGGAGTGTTTGAAATGATTATTTTTATTGGATGCTGATTCTTTAGTCCTAATTTAGTGAGAGTTTCACGGCGCTCGCAACTGCATGGCGAAACAAGGACGCACGAAACACAAGTTGATTTCATTAACAGCAGTGCACAGCACGACTTGATTTTGGTCAACAGTTTAGGTTAAAGATTATACCTTGCATAGGTCACCACACATTTTTATTAGCCAATATTGAATATGCGGACAAAATCAATTTCTGTTGTGATCTGGAATTCTATCACGCCAAACATAGCAAATACGAGAAATGCGCGTTACGTATTTTAGATTATTGATTTCAGAAGTCCAACAGCAAGGGTCATGCTAATGGTTAGTATAAGGGTGCAAGGTGTACACAAAGGTGTTTGGAAATGAAAAGATAGAACAGAGAAGACAACCATTTCCAAAACTATTAGCATATAACGAAACAGTTGCAGGATTTGGTCATAGTCACCACAAGTAGTAGTAGTAGTAGTAGTAGTAGTAGTAGTAGTAGTAGTAGTAGTAGTAGTAATAGTAGTAGTAGTAGCAGCAGCAGCAGAAGTATTGCAAGGGCGTCAAGAGGACACAGAGCTTTTGGTCTCTGGCATGCTGGATGGCTTGGCTGGGTGGGATGTTGTGGGTCTTCACACCCTCGATCCAGATCTTCCTTATTCTTCCTCATGCCTTGTGCCGTGATATCCTTTTGTTGTACACTTTACTGGCAAGCTCGTGAGGTGCTGTGCGTGTCAGATGTCCAAACCACCTGATTGTAGTGGAGGACAGGGTGTTATTCCCAACATTTCTCTCACCCTAGTGTTTCTGATCATTTCCCATCTGGTTAAGTTGACGGCTCTCCTCAGACATCTAATCTCGCCTGGGATACGCTTTAAAAGCCGCCAAACAGCGAACCCCGCGCTTTGTCACAAAGATATCCGACAAAATCATCATCATCATCCGGGGCCTTGCCGACTGGCGAGGGCGATCGTGGACCTCCATTTCACTCTGTCTTGCATTGCAGCAATGGTGTCTGTTGTTCTTGCTGCTCCTAGCCATGTTGTCATCTTGTCCAGTATCTTTTCCCTCCGTCTGCCTCTGCCTCTTTTTCCATCAAACTTGCCTGTTGTTACAATATTCTCCAATGCCTCTTTCCGCATTGTGAGTCGGAAGAAATTTGCCTGTCGCGTTCTTATATTCGTCACAAGCTGTCGTCTACAATTTGCTTCTACCAAGACTTCTTCATTTGTTTTTCTAGCTATCCATGAGATACATAGCATGCGTCTTATGAACCACTACTCTGTCGCCACAATTGTTCTTTCTAGCTGTTTATTGATTGTCCATGCTTCGCACCCGTATAATAGGATTGGCTCAAAGTAACTTTTCAGTACTCTTTTTCTCGTTTCCAGTGACAGACTGATGTTTGTTAGTATCTATTTCATTTTGTGGAAGGTTTCTTTTGCTTGGCAAATGCGGCTTTTAATTTCGGTGTGACATCTCCCATCTGATGATATAATGGTCCCCAAATATCTAAAATGTTGTACTTCCTTGATGGTGGTATCATTGATTTTGATATTGCATGTTGGAGTTGGAGTTTTTCTGCTTATCACCATTGTTTCGGTTTTCTTGATGTTTAGGCTTCAGCCCATGTGGTCACTCTCTTGTACGATGACATTTAATAGATTCTGTAGGTGTTCTTCATCTTCTGCTATTAGGACTGTGTCGTCTGCATATCTTAGATTGTTTATATTATGTCTCCCTATCGAGATACCTGGCATTTCTTCTATGTGTCTCATGATATTTTCACTATAAAGGGAGAACACGTCTAGAGAAAGTACACATCCTTGTCTGGCTCCTCTTTTAATCTGTATGTATTCGCTGATGTCGTTTATTCTCATTGCAGCAGTTTGATTCCAGTACATGTTCTTGATAATCCTTGAGTCCTTCCCGTCAATATTGAGGACTTCCAGCATGTCGATAATCTTGTCGTGCCTTACTTTGTCGAATGCCTTGGTGTAGTCTAAAAAACATAAATGAAGATCTTTCTGAACTTCTAGGGCACGTTCTATTGTTGTTCTGATGACGTATATTATGGCATTTACAGTGCCTTTGCCTTCAATAAATCCACACTTTTCTTGGGCTATTTATGGGAGAATTTTATTTCGTATTCTCATCATAATTGTTCTGAGTAGTATTTTTGTTATGTGTCTCATGAGGCTGATGGTACTATGAATTTCACGTTCGTTTGCATTAGGTTTCTTTGGTAAAGCTATGAAGATAGATTTTGAAGTCTGATGGAATATGTCCAGTGTCATACATGTTGTTAAGAAGTTTTGTCAGTGTGGAGATTACAAAGTCTTCTAAAGCTTTAATCATCTCTGTAGTAATGTTGTCCGGTCCTGTAGCTTTCCCATTCTTCATCTTTCGTAGTGCCTTGATAATTTCTTCTTTCATGATTGGTGGGCCCTCGTTGTTATTTTCCATTATTCTTTGTTCATCTCTTTTGTCATTGTACAGGTCACCGATATATTCTGTCCAACGTTCTAGTATCTTGTCCTTGTCCATGATGATATTCCCATCCTTTGATTTGAGGCATCATGTTGATTCTCGTGTTCTAGTATGGCAAACCTCTTTAGTTTTTCTGTGCAGATCTTTTGAATTCGCATTGGAAGGATTTTCCATTCCCTCACATTCTTCTTTTAACCAGGTCTCTTTTGCTAGATTACATTTGTGTCTAATTTCTTTATGAAGATTCACATATTTTTCCAGATTGTTTTTGTTTGTTCTTCATTCCTCTATAAGATTAAGAATTTCTTCAGTCATCCATTTCGTCTTTGCTTTTGTTGTCCTTTCTGGTATGATGTCTTTTGCAGCCTCATTTATAGATGTTTAAGTTGTTCCCATTGTTGTTCTATATCTTGTATTTCTTCTAAGGGGCCAAATTTGTTCTGTACAGTTATTCTGAATGTATCTTGCATTTCTTTGCATCTGTAGTAATGCCATGTTCAGTTTCATATTCTTGTTCTTGCTCATGTGTGTTCTTTTCAATCTGATTCAAAATGTTCCCACTACAGGTACATGGTCACTGTAACAGTCTGATCCTAGGCGCGTTTTGACATTTAGCATCCCGTTTTTGTATCTTTTCTTGATCATGATATAGTCGATCTGGTTGCGAGCGCTGTCTCCAGGATTCTTCCAGGTCCATAATCTTCTTGGTGGTTGTTCATACCAAGTGTTTTCAATAATCATGTCATTCAGGATGGCCCATTTTATCAGCTTTTCTCCTCTTTCATTTCTGGTTCCCAGTCCATATGGACCCACTATGTCTTCATGTCTTGTTGTTCCAACTTTTGCATTAAAATCTCCCATGATTATGACAATATCTTGTGATTTACAATGTGTCTTTGCTTGGTTTATTTTATCATAAAACTTCTCTATTTCTTCTTCTGTGCTTTCTCAGGTTCCTACAAAAGCAGACATCAAATTCGCCCCCAGCCGCGCAGTTTCACGGAGCTACCAAGAAAACCCCTACGTCAATGTAGTGGCGGTGTCAGAGTATTCGCCGAGACAAAAATTTCTACCAAAACAGTTTAATTTTTGAAAAAACAACAAAACACAAACAAACAAACTATAGTTTGGGCAGGACCATGTTGACAAAAACACGCACTGTAGAAGAGGTCTCGAAGGGGTTGGTTGGCGGGTGCTCTGGTGTGGTTTACTCCTTCTTTCCTATCAAACATCTGTCGTCTTTATCTCTCCTGAACTTTTTTGTATGTTTGTTACTCTCTGGTAGCACCTTTAATCTTCGACCCTTATAATATGACCTAATTGTGTTGCAAGTGCCGTAAAATTCATACGAAAATTAAAACTAAAGTAAATAGATTTCGATGCCGCGACTTAATGTCGACTCTTGCATGGGAAGAGCAAGCCTCTGTACTGTGGCCTTCAGGCGCTCCGCCATTGCATGCAGAAAATCCAAGTTCGATTCCCGTATAGGAAGATTTTTTTATTAGCACATAGCTCTTTCTGCTGGGGCTTTGCATTTGTCTGATCCAGGATTGGCACCTACAGGATGGCTCGAAGCCTGCCCCTTAATGATGTTAACAGTGTCCAAATTTAATTTAATTTTTGAGGGAGAAAAGGGGAGGGGGATATTAAAATAAAAACATTGGTAGAACCTTTAACTTTTGACGGCTTATTATGTACGTGTACATGTATTCTCGGTTTTGGGGGTGGTGGGTGGTGGTGGGTGGTGGTGGGAGGGAGGGGAGGGAGGGGGTCCTTGTTCTTCCACAGTGTTCCCTTTTCTGTCAGCGTGGTCGCTGGTTGTGAGGCACTGCCCAGTTTCGATCTTGTTCTCTTTTTCAGGGTGGAGATCATATGAAATTTAAGAACATATATAATGTGACTGATGGAGGAATAATAATTATTTTGAAATGTGTGTACCTAGTGCCTCCGCAATGGCCGTCATGCTAACTACAATTCCGCCACAGTAGAAGGCCTTTGGCATCGGAAAGTACATGTGTTATCTGAGTGCAGGTGGGCGGTACAAAAAGTGAATTTTTTAAAAGTGTTTTCGGCGCTCACAGCTGCACAAGATCATATGAACGCGCAGGACACAATACGCATCTTCAGTTTAGTAGGAGTTAATTTTGAATTTCGCCAGGGTGGCGGCCAAAGCCTACTCTTATCGATTTTAGAACCATCAAGGGATCTTTAACGTGCGCAACGTGCACGCAAAACTTCCGATATTTTTTCAGCCCTTATCTGAGAGGGCAAGGTGTTTTATCTTACTTATCCTAAGAGCTGGGGTGTGGCAAAAAAGGAAGATCCAGGAGCCCTGAGGATGGTGGCAAAGGGGAAAGCGGGATGAGTAGAAAGTTGAGATGAAAGCAGACGACAGAGCATGATTAGAGAGCAGGAAAGGAGGTGAAAGTAGAATATATTTTTAGAGAATAAAATTTTCCGTCTCTCTTAGGATTCGAACCCAGGACCGTTTGAATGAGAGGCAAACACTGTACTCTGTAACTCTAGACCACGAGAGCCCCCC
>NW_004797392.1:523557-528700 GCF_000002075.1 Aplysia californica
TGTGAGTGTGATATCTCCAGGCCCTATCTGGTCCCATTTCACTTTGATTACCCTGTCAAACAAGTCAGCCTTCGCCCCTGATGACATCTTGTGTTTTTCCAAAACACGGGAGGAACATGAAGTTCTGTTGAGTAAAGTTCATCAGAGACTGGAAGAAGCCCGTTTGAAATTGAACTTAGAAAAGTGCGAATACCGGAAGCCTAAGATCCAATTTTTAGGTCACATAATCAACTCTGAAGGCTGCATGCCTAGATCCAACCAAAGAGGAGGCCATATCTCAGTTACCAGAACCTTCTGACATTTCAGAACTGAGAAGGTATCTCGGCATAGTAAATTATCTGGGGAGATATCTGTCACACTTGTCTACGATACTGAAACCCCTCAATGAACAGTTGCAAAAAGACACTGAGTGGATTTGGGGTCCATCACAGAGAGAAGCTTTCACCAAAGTGAAAGGAATGCTGACAGAACCACCTGTCCTGTCATACTTCGATCCAACCAGACCAACTGTCGTGGAAGCAGGCAGCACATCATATGGTCTAGAAGGTTGTCTTCTCCAAGAATATGAAAACGGACTGCGGCCTGTTGCCTTTTGTTCAACATCACTTACAAATGATGAACGACATTATGCACAGACCGAAAAAGAATGCCTAGCCTCAGCGTAGGCGTGTGAGAGGTTCAATAGATATCTGATGGGCTTGGACAGCTTCACTCTTCTTAGTGACCACAAGCCATTGATTCCTCTCATGAATTCAAGGGACTTATCGGAGACTCCGCTCAGATGCTAGAGGATATTAATTCGATTTATGAGCTACAAACCTCAGGTGGAGTACAGACCGGGGAAGCTAATGGTGACATCAGACACTCTGTCTCGCAGTCCTACAGCGAGTTCAGATGACAAGGACACAGTGAGGTTACAAGAAGATGTGAACTATCATATGTCTATGGTGATCTCATCTTGGCCCGTCGCAGATGCAAAGTTGGCTGAGATTCGAAGAGAAACTCAACTTGATGTTGGTCTAAGAACAGCTCTCAAATACACCATTGGTGGTTGGCCAGAATACAAGGAAGACGTGATGTTGGCAGCAAGGCACTACTATGACATTCGAAATGAACTGAGCATCTTTGACGGACTCCTTTTAAGGGGTAATAGAATTGTTATTTCTTGGTCTATGAGAAAATTCATTTTGGAACGTATCCATGTTGGACACTTAAGAATCACAAAGTGCCGTAAAATGGCTAACCAGGGAGTATGGTGGCCAGGAATTTCAAAGGACATTAAAAATCGCATAGCAAAAAGCAGATTCTGCGCGCAAAGAGACCAGTACAGCCCAGTGAGCCCCTGCCTCCTTTTACTTGGCCTGAGAGACCCTTCCAGAAGGTGGGAGTGGATATTTGTACATTCAGAACGGAGCACTACCTCGTGTTTGTAGACGATTACTCCAGTTATATTGATGTACTGAAACTGGACTCACTCTCATCGAATGTTGTGATCGCAAAGATGAAACACATATTCTCACAACATGGCATCGCGGAAACCGTCGTATCAGACAACGGTCCCCAGTTTTCGCCACAACAGTTTGCAGACTTTGGTCAAGAATGGAATTTCCATCATGTGACAGTCAGCCCCCTTTACCCTCAAGCCAACGGAGAGGCTGAACGAGCAGTGGAGTCAGCGAAGGAATTTCTGAGAGAGCAGGATCCGTACCTGGCACTACTCTCATACCGGGCTACGCCAATAGTCAGACTAGGGGCAAATCCTGCCGAGCTTGCCTATGGTAGGAAAACCAGGACAACCCTACCAATAGTCCCAAGTATTCTCAATCCCCACTCAGTAGACCAAGGAAGGATACGGGAACTGGATGCTGCGGGCAAAGCCAACCAGAAGAGATTTTTTGACTGAACGTCACACCCTCTGCCAGACCTTGAGCCCGGTGATTCTGTCCTCTTAAAGAGAGAAGGAGGAAAGGCGTGGGACCGACCAGGAGAAATCATAGGAAAATGTGCACCAAGGTCGTACATCGTAAACACTCCAGGAGGTGAGCTGAGGCGAAATAGGAAACGCACTAGGGTACACCCCCCTTCAACAATCTCCACCAACGGGACTGAGACCGTGACACCTGATATACCTCGACTGCAATCGGAAGAATCGGTTGTTCCTGTGCCAGCAACTCTCAGTAGGTCTACTACAGCGACAACTCCCAGTCACAGTGCATCGACTCAATCAACTCGGGAGCCTTCAGTCGTGACTGATTCAGAGTCACCTGCAGAATCGCCACCTCATCACCTGTCTTCGCCAGTACCTGCACGGCAGCAGTATACTACCAGATCGGGTCACAGTTGCGAAGCCTTCCAGATATCAAGTTCATAATGTGAATTAATGTGTTAGATAAAGCCTCCTTGTCGTGAAGACTAAGGGAAGGCTGCTCAGGCTGCGGTTAAGTTGTGTTCATGGCTCAAGGATAGGGCCTCATTATCTTTAGTTTGTTCAAGTTCGAGGCTCAAGGTTAGAGCCATAGCTCCAAAGAAATGTGCGCGATATCTTCAGTTTTAAATCATCCAGCGGCTTCACAGTTAAAACCTTTTATAGATTTCATTCGGTTACCTCGGATAACCTCTCCGCATAGAGACTAGGAACGTACGAACAGATCGTGAACATTTTGGTCCAGATTCAAGGAACTTCGATTTTTTAAAAATTCAGACTTTTGAAAGACAATTCTCAAGAGGAACTGCAGAACGTTGACATTCCTTCGTCAGTTGAATCACGAACATTTTTTTGCTATTTACTATCATATTGTGTTTGCGATTTTAGAATAAGTTTAAGGCGTAACGTTATCCACTATCATCATCATAGATATTGTTTGGATTTGGGTTCTATGTTCCTTATACTACATACTTCATTATTCAAGGTTTAGCTTACCGCTACTTCTAAAAAAGAAACTTACTTAAAAGGGGAAGGTGTAATGATATTGGAGGTATTACGTCCTATTTGGCATATTCATGTTTGGCCATAAGGCTTGGAAAAAGACCTGACAGGGTCAGAGAATAAAGATGGCAGCCCCCATGTGGAAGCTTGTTCCCCTGGTTCCATGTTAAGTGTATTCCTGAGTGTCTGACTGAATGAATGGAAAACTCGCCGCCAGACAAAACATGGTGTCAGAAGTCACATAGTACTGTACCTCCTTTTTAAACCTAGAAGTATAAATCTATGATACTGTGGCATCTAATATACTGGTACTTCTGAACCTTTGTTATCATTCACTTTTTTGCTAACAGTACAAGACCTAGACTAGATCTAGATCTAGATTCTAGATCTAGATCTAGATCTAGACTTAGACCTAGACATGTCGTTCAATCCACCGAACGAATTCAATTTTAGAGAGCCAGCGGTTTGGCCCAACTGGAAAGAGAGGTTCCAGAATTTTAGACTAGCGTCTAAACTGTACAAAGACCATGGGGAGGTCCAGGTGGCTGCATTGTTGTATTCGATGCGCCCAGATGCAGACAAAATTCTAAAGGCATTCTCTCTGACTCAGGAAGAAAGAAAAGCTTTGTCACAGTGATAGACAAGTTTACAGAGTATTTCTTTCCTCAGAGGAATGTAATTCATGTCAGAGCCCAGTTTTTCAGGCGTGAGCAAAACCAAGGGGAGAGTGTAGAGGAGTATGTCAGAAATCTCTACGAACTGGCAGAACATGCCAATTTCCCAAACAAAGAGGAACATATCAGGGATAGACTAGTCCTGGGAGTCCGAGACAAAGAACTGTCAGAAAAACTTCAGCTGAAGTCAGATTTAACCTCCACAGAAGCTCTAACCATGTCTCGTCAGCAAGAAATGGTTAGGAAGGAGTTAGAGGAGCAAAGGAAAATAGGAGTTGACAGAGTTCAAGCTCGAAGTGGGAAATCTTCTGCTCAGACTCAGAAGTCTAGATCAAAAACCCATGATCAGTCATATTCTAGAATTGCAGATTGTTCTAAGTGTGATAGGACACATCCACAGGGGAAGTGCCCAGCTTGGGGCAAGGAATGTTTGCAGTGTGGGAATAAAAATCACTTTGCAAAAGTATGTAGATCTAGGACACAAAAATACACCCCTAGAACGTCTAGAGCAGTACACGAAGTCGACCTAGATTTGGATCAGGTTCAGAAGCAAGGTAATTAATCACAATGTAATACTGAAGAAACAAATGCCTTCTTTATTGATGCTGTGGATGACTCTATTTCTGAACCATGGCATGTGAATTTAGAACTCCCGGGATCCACAGTGAAATTCAAAATCGACACTGGGGCAGACGTGAATGTGTTGAGCAGTGACACTTTCAACTCACTGAAATTCCAACCAATTCTCAAAACTGTGACAATTATTGTCAGACTGTCTAGCCCAGGAGGAAATTTGAAAATTGAGAGCAAATTCTATTCGAAAGTGAACAGCCGGTAACTGGTTATTTTCTATGTAGTGAGCAACAAGGTTGAATCTCTTCTGAGCCGTGGCACATCCTGAGCACTAGGCTTATTGAAAAGAGTGGAAAGTGCAACATTCAGCGTAGTGAAGTGGAACCCTGTGAAGATCAAATTGAAAGAAGGCGCAATCCCATACTGTGTTGCTACAGCAAGGAGAGTGCCTATACCCCTTCACGATAAAGTGAAGAAAGAGCTGGATAGAATGAAAGCACTAAATGTGATTGAAGAGGTGACTGAGCCACACCTATGGTTCCCGTAGTAAAACCTAATGGGACTATCAGGCTGTATGTCAATCTGAAAAGGGTTAAACAAAGCCATACCAAGAGAAAGGTTTATCATCCCGAACTTTGGTGACATTATTAACGAATTAATTAAGAGGAGCAATGATCTTTTCAAAGCTTGACGCACAATCAGAATTTTGGCAAATTCCTTTAGAAGAAGCAAGTGCCGAACTCAATACATTCATAACTCCTTTTGGGAGATATTACATGAAGAGGCTACCTTTCGGAATTTCTTCAGCACCCGAGATCTTTATGAGCATTGTTTTGGACATTCAGAAAGGCATTCAGGGAGTGATTTGCTACTTCGATGACATCCAGAGGCGAAGCTTCTATATAATCAAATAATCACTGCTTCCCTTCCTAATTTTGAAACATTGTCGCAGTCAAATTCACCCGTAGAC
>NW_004797392.1:528800-530481 GCF_000002075.1 Aplysia californica
CCCCAAAAAAAAGAAAAAGAAGAAAAAAATGGGAAATACATATACTTAATCAATGACAGTACAAGAGCTAAACATATTAGAGTTTTTGGGGTTTTAAAAAAATGTTAGTAAGGTTTTACGGCGCTCGGAACTGCATGATGTCATATGAGCGCCAAGGGGTGGATGTCAATAGAGAAGTCCAAACGGGGAACCAGGCTTACTCTGCTCTCCTTTCGATCCTCAACTGCACAAAGTCTGCTTCGACTATCAAGGCGCCCCGGAAATAGCAGTTCACAAGAGAATGACAAACATACAAAAGAAGTAGAGGAACAATAACAACAGTAAGGATGTGGAAAGAAAAAGCAGCAGTTCCCCCTATGTTATTCCGGCACAGTATGAGCATAGCATTGATAAATCAGCCGATTTACATTTCTACTGTGCATAAGAACATGTTAATATCCCCCCTTTGAGAAGGTTGCAGTTTTGAAAATTAATTTTACTTTTGAATGACAAAAGCACACCTCACTCAGTTTGTCAGTAGACCCGATTGTAAAATAGCTTTCACGACACTTATTTGTATGAAAATAGTACGGAGTAACTTTTGTCCAAGTGAATGTAACTTTTCGACGGTATAGGCAATCCAACTCTTTCGATATCGATAAAAAGTTTGCGGCTGATAGTCCGCGGCTTTGATCTTTTTTGTTTTTGTTTTTGTTGTTTCGGGTTTTTGTTTTTTTAGTGCACGGCGCTGATGCGTTCCCTAGAGGTCGATGAGGATATTTTCATCCACACACTACATGTTAACTTTTACTGGGAGCCCTTTGCGGATGGGATCGGGTTGTGTCGGGTCGGGTCGAGTCGGGTCGAGTCACGTTGATCGGCCTACTCATTGCCTGAAAACAGATGTGTTTGTTTTTCAGGCGACGAGTCGGGAGCGATCGCCAAGTGCCAGGATAGCCGCTTTGCGCCCTCAATCTGGCTAATACGGGGTGCCCACTACAGCTGGATCGGGCCGATTGCCCGACGTGATCGCCTGAAACTGAAAACAAACACGTTTGTTTTTAAGGCAATCGAGTCGGGGAATCGGTCCGATCGGCCGATCCCGTCCGTAGTGGGCACCCCGTATAACAAATCGACCCGACCGGACCCGACACGATCCCCCAATGGGCACCCGTATTACACATCACGTTTTGGTAGGCATCCACGTGATCCCTGCTGAGTGGATCAGTCGCTTGGATACAACGTTTCAACAGACACGCGGTGATACTTAGTCCATAACTTCTACACGTGAGATCAGAACTCATATGCTCTATGTGGGGTGGCGAAGTGCCTAACCACAACACATTTGACGCCACGAGAGAGAGAGGGAGAGAGAGAGAGACAGAGAGAGAGAGACAGAGAGAGAGAGACAGAGAGAGAGAGAGACAGAGAGAGCGAGAGAGAGAGAGAGAGGGCGGGAGACAGAGAGAGACAGAGAGGGAGATAGAGAGAGAGGAGACAGAGACAGAGAGAGACAGAGAGACACACCGACAATGAGAGAGAGAGAGAGAGATCAGAGACAGACAGACAGACAGAGAGAGAGAGAGAGGGAGAGGGAGAGAAAGACAGAGAGTGAGAGAGAGAGAGACAGACGGACAGAAAGACAGAGACGGACAGGCAGATAGCAAGAGAGACAGAAAGAAGGAGAGAGAAAGAGAGACAG
>NW_004797392.1:531193-540716 GCF_000002075.1 Aplysia californica
ATCTGTTCACTCCAGAAAATCCTTACTTAAATTTCTTAAAACGCTGAGTCTAGGGTTTTGTAAGTTGACTGAATAATAAGGATGACTTCTCGTAATGGGTTATAAGAATAATTTCTAGCTTTCCAGGGACACTGAATCAGCACCAGACTTTTCCAGCTTTTTTTAGGGTACTAGGGCCAGTGGGAGAGAGAGAGAGAGAGAGAGAGAGAGAGAGAGACTAGTTGCATGCATTAAATAGGCAGATGGGGCGGTGGCAGTGTGATGGTGTAGAGTTGAATTGTTAGAACCTGGTCGCATATTTTAAACGCTACAGTGGACGCCAAAGAATACCAGAATATTCTCCGGGCGAACTTGGTTTCTTTCTTTCAAACCCATTGACGTATGCTCTCATTCCAGCTTACAATGCATGCCGACACCCTGCCCGTGTAAAGGTGCAATATCAAATATCTATAGCAGCCAAAACGTGAATGTTTTGCCATTACCACTCGCGACATATTTCACCCTGTGGGCCTATAAAAGCGAGTTCCCTTTTTTTTTTGTCCCTTGCCCATTTCTATGATATTGACGCCATCTGATTAGTAGAAAAATGTGCGTATGAGAGTGCCCAATAATGTTTAACGTGCAAAATTGTTATGATATATAACTGTTACATATAGATGTTTAAGATAATTATAGATGTTTGTGAAGGATCTGAGAGCAATGCTGACCTTAGAAATGACGGTGATGGTGGTGATAAGTGATGATGTGGGATGGTGCTTAACGTTTATAATTATAAGAAAACATGCTTGTTGTTGGGGGTTTTTTAAAATAATGTTAGCGTTAGTCCTATCTTCCTCTGCTCTGGTGAGTCACGAGGGATGTGGGCACCCGCTATCCCGTTCCCTACTGGAACCATCTTTAATGTCACCGTGAAGTTCGGAAATGGTGGGCACAGTCTCTGCTATAACCAGAGACCTTGTTAGTATTAGCCTATTCTAGCGGGCCGAGACAAGTGAAGGGAGGACCTTAGTAGGTAGCTAGTACAGTGGCAGATATTATTTTTGGGGTTTCGTAAGGGGTTTGCAGGTAGCAAGTTCACAACTGGGTTAAAGACTTAATACGTATTTAAATGTGAAGTTGCGGAGATCCCGACACAGGATCCTCGAACCCGAGTCGAGAGGGAACAATTTACACACAATATTGTATCCCCTCGCCTCAGGGGGAGCGGCCTCAAACTCCCCTGTGTCTGCATCTACACGGTCTCGTCATATATTTGTGTAATTTCCAAAATGACGTTCGAAAATGAATCTTAAATTTGACAAATAACTGTGTATATGCTACCAGCTAAATCTAGATAGATGTTCTTTGGTTGGACAAGTTACAGTCTGACAATAGTGGACGAGTGTGTGAGTGTGTGTGTGTGTGTGTGTGTGTGTGTGTGTAGAGACAGAGCATATTATGTCCCTGTGATATGAGACAATTCCTCCTTACTTTTTAATATTCTCCTATCATGCAAGTGATATACATTTTGTACATATTTTATACCCGAGTTCATCCATCTTTTTAGGTACAATGATTTCCCTTTATATTTTAAGTTTCGGTTATTGAACAAAGGTTCCATAAGTATCTCTATCGTGGAACTTGGTTCTTTTTTTATAGAAGCCATTTCGATCCATGTATCCATCACACTCTCCCAGAACTTAGAGGCAAGACACAATTTTCCCGTTTTCTTGCAGTTTGCTGTAGCCGAAAAAAAGTAATCACACCCTCCTACCTCCGTAAAAGCTAAGTCTGAAATTCTGTTGGGAATGTTGTTGGGTCTGCCTTCAATTTAATAGAAAAACTTTCTGTTGATCTTTAACACTTATAACACCCAAACCTCCTTCCTCAATCGATCTACACATTACCGTTCTTTTTACTTTCTCGCGTGCTTTCTTGTTTGAGTGCCTCTTCTGCCACAGAAACATAAAGAACAAAGTATCAATTGTATTAAAAACTCTTTCGGGTAAAGATAGTGACTGAATTATATAGGATATTTGAGACAGCAGGAAGGTTTTACAAATAATTACTTTCCCATATAGGGATGGATTTCTTTTCATCCACATTTTCATGATATTTATAATATTTTATATTGTGTCTATCCAATTAAGTTCTATGCGAGATGCTTCCTCTGTTGCACTAAAGTGAATACCTAGTATTTTAATTGTATTCCCATTAGGGACCCAACTGATTCCTCCTAATTTTTCAGTGCGTGTTGTGATTTATCCTTGTTCACCTTGAGCCCAGAGATGCTACCAAAAGAATCGATGTCCAACAAGGCTGAAAAGCAAGGTCTTCTTGGTCTTTTAGAATCAGAGGGGTGTCATCAGCATACTGCAAAACTTTGCAAAAATTAATTACTTCCCCTGACAAAATTGTGCTCATTCCAGATATGCTGCTATTGACACCAACTCTGCAACAAGTACAAAAAGAAGTGGACTTGTGCAGCAACCTTGTTTTATTCCTCCCTCTGTGTTGAGCCATTCTGACAACCATCCCCCATTTTGTACACAACATTCTGTGTTAGCCATTAAAACCCCCACCATATTTATAAATCCTTCTCCAAAGTTAAACTTTTTCAATGTGGCCAATATTGTTCCCTTTTCTACAGTGTCGAATGCGCATTGAAAATCCAAAGATATCACCATACCTGGTAGATTTTTTTCAGATGCTACGTAGATAATGTCGTCAAGTGTCCTAGTGTGCTCCGAAATGGACCTGCCTTTCAAGAAGCCAGTTTGGTTTTCATTTATTAAAACTGGCATAACACGCTGTAGCCGTATAGCTAATATTTTGGAGAAGATTTTGTAGTCCGTGTTTGTCGACGTTATCGGTCTCCAGTTCTTCATATTGTCCCTTCGTAAATTTTTCCCTTTATGTAAATAAAGAAATAACGCCTCTTCTTTTGGTGGGAGATAACTCTCCCGTCTCTAGACACTGCTGAAAGTTTGTAAATAAAAGTTTCCTCAGTTTGCTCCAGAAAAATTTGTAAAAAGGGGTGGTAATTCCATCGATTCCAGGTGCAGAATCAATATTCACCTTATTAACAATGGCATCTAATTCAACAATGCTTAGTTCGCTATCACATATTTCTTTATCAACATCATCGAGTACTGGAAAGCTACATCCTTGCATGAAATCATCAACTCTGTTTCAATATTATGGTCTTTCTTATATAAACGCTCAAAGTGATTTTTAATGCTATCCACAATATCTACATGACCATACAGATCGTTGTTTTTGTCATCCTGTAAAGAAATTATAACATTACTACCACCTCTCATTTGTTCCATCCGAAGAAAGTATTTCGTATTCTTTTCCTCTTCCTCAATCCATTTTTGTCTTGATCGTATTTGTGCTCCCCTGGCCTTATGTAGTTGATATATTTCTAATTCTTTCTTTTTGGATTCAAACTGTTTAAGCAATGTAAGGTCCTGGGTTTTTTTCACTACTTGATCATTTTATTTCAAAAGTTCTTCCGTTATTAGATTTTCCCTTAGTTTGAGTGCTCTGCACTTTTTAATACAATAGTCAATTGTATGTGACTTTATCATGACTTTCAAAAGTTCCCATCTTATGGTTTTATCTGTTCCATCTAAAGTCCGTTCTAAATATTCGTCTATGCATTTCTCCATTGAGTTAACGTACTCTTTGTCTTTTAGTAATGAATTATTGAATTTCCAGTATGAAGCCCCCCTTTTAAATATTTCAGTTCGAACAGACTGCTTTATATGATCCGTACCATATACAAATGTGTGTTTAGAGTCTATAACGAAGGGAAATAACTCAGTATTACAGCCACCGTGCTGTAAAAGGTGTAGGCCTGGACCAGGTGAAATCCTTTTCATCACCGTGCACACCCCGCCAGGTATCAACGATCTGACAGTTGGCGATCCAGTCCCTGAATTTTTGTGTGGACATGTCGTCGTGTTTCTCTCCTGTCACAATATCAAGGGTATTGTTATGAACAACATTGAAATCTCCACATATGATCGTGTGGTCTGCCTTCTCATCTTTAAGAACAGAGTAGAGCTTATCAATGAAATCCAATTTATCATTTTTAACTACTGGACCATATACATTAATTGCTACGTATGAAATATCATCTATACTGAAAGACAACCCAAGTATTCTCTCAGTTTTTATACATAATTCCACTGTTTTATACTTAAAGTGTTTATTAACTAATATAATTTACCCTTTGCTTTTGTTTGTCCCTTCACTATAAAAGAAATCCCCAGACCATTCTAAACTCCACTCACGTGCAGTAGTATTGGTGACATTAAGTCTCTTGCAAACAAATTATGTCATACTGTGTACATTTACGGAATATTGCTCTTCTTTTTAGTTTTTTGTTGAGGCCCCGACAATTAAGGGAGGCAATTCTTATAGACATCTAAAACAGTCAGACGCAAAACCAAACTCAGTCCTTTTACCAGTCCAAGTCGTTACCAATGGCTACCGAAACGTGTACACACCACTCATGCCACTGCGTTGTCCCGATGTTGTCTGTTTCATTATCCAATCCACTGCTAATAAAAAAGAGAAAAGGCGATAGCAGGCATCCCTGTCTCACTCCTGTATTCACTTCAAACGAGTCTGTTCGCTGCCCTCCAAGTAAGACACTGCAACTCATTCCCTCATACATCTTCTTGATCAATCTCACGAACTTGTCAGGTATTCCGTAGTGGCGCATGAGCTTCCATATTGAGTCCTTATCTAGGCTGTCAAAAGCTTTCTCGTAGTCAACAAAGTTAACGTACAGGGAAGAGTTCCACTCGGTGGACTGCTCCTCAAAGTTGCAATCTGATCTGTACATGATCTCTTTTTACGAAATCCTGCCTGCTCCTCTCTTAGTTTTGCATCCACGGCTTCCTTCAATCTTTCCAGTATGGTACGACTTAAAATCTTCCCCGGAATGGAAAGGAGCATGATTCCTCGGTAGTTCTTACAGGTCTCCTTTCTTGGGTAGTTTCACGAGCAATCCCTCTCTCCAATCCTGTGGAAATTCTTCGCTGTCCCATATCTTGCCAATAATTCCATGGAGAATCCCTGCCGCAGTGTCGATATCCACCTTGAAAACTTCTGGGGGAATTCCATCTGGGCCGGCTGCCTTGCCTTCTTTCTGTTGTCTTATCGCCTCCTCTAAACTAGGCTTTTCTTCACTTACCCCCAGATCAATCTCTGCTGGTGGAATGTCAAACTGTTTTTCTGGCCTTGGTCTGTTCAGCAGCTTTGGTGTATTCTTCTTGGGCCTTTGCTTTGGCTGCTCTTGTCTTGCTCCTGTTTACCTGATCCTTCCAGCGTTCTTTCTGTTCGTCTGGATTTGTGAGAAGCTTTCCCTCTTTATCCTTCACTGGCACATCTGCGTTCTTGTATCTGCCTGCAAGTTTCTTGGTGGTTTCATACAGTCCTCTCATGTTTCCTGCCCCTGCTGCTTCCTCTGCCTCGCGCGCTAGGTCATGTACATAGTTTCTTTGTCTTTCCGTAGACCTCCTTCATTGCTTTGGTGTATTCTTCTTGGGCCTTTGCTTTGGCTGCTCTTGTCTTGCTCCTGTTTACCTGATCCTTTTTCTTTTTCCTTTCTTCTATCTTCCTCAAAGTGGTGACCGATATCCAAGGCTAGTGCTCACGTTTCCGTTTCCCCAGTACCTCTTGACACACCGTGGTCCAGCCTTCTTTTATTGCCTCCCATGTTTCTTCCACGCTGCTATCCTCGCCTAGTGTTTCCAACACTTGAAACCTGTTCTTAACTGCTACATTAAATAAACTCCTCTCTTGATGATGGCTCTCTCAGAAATTCCACGTTGTACCGGATTATTGACAATTCCCTGTCTTCGCTTTAGTTTTAGTCGGATGGTTGAAATGAGCAAATGATTGTCCGAAGCTACGTCTGCACCCCTGTAAACTCTAACATCCCTCATTGATCTCCTGAATTTCTTGTTGACACATCTGGTTTTCAGTTTGTTGGTCTGGCGACACCCATGTTGATTTGTGTATCTGTTTATGTGGGAAAACAGTCCCTCCTATCATGAGCCCATTTGTTGCACATATTTCTGCAAATAGTTCTCCATTCTCGTTTCTGACTCCAAGTCCGTGTTTCCCCATGATTTCTTCAAAGCCTACATTGTCACTGCCTACCTTAGCGTTGAAGTCTCCCATTAAAATCAAGATGTCCTTCCTTCTACCTGATCAATAGTATTTTGTAGCATTTTGTAGAAAGTCTCTATCACATCCTGGTCCTTATCATTGGTGGGGGCATATCCCTGGATAACATGAAGGTTGATGCCTTTCTTCTGTGAACGGAATTCAGCTGATATTAGTCGCGGGCCCTCTGTTTTCCATCCTGTCAAAGCCCGCTTGGCATGTGTTGATAACAGAATACCTACTCCTTCTGTATGTGGCGAGTTTTCCTCCAGTAGAGAACTGTTTCCCCTGAAGCAAGTTGGCACTCCCCTGCATTCGTCCATCTCGTCTCACAGAAACCCAATATGTCCAGTATGGTAGCCCTCCATCTCTCTTGCAACCTGCAGTGCCTTCCCTGCCTCGTACATTGTACGAACATTCCAGGTGCCAAGTCTGGTGGTTTTTCTGGTCGACAGGAGGTTTCTCGGCTTGGTGGCTTCCTTCCGGCTTTCACGTTCAATATAGCGTTCATGGACTTCCACATGCGTAATTTATTTGATCGAATCTCGTCCACCAGCATACTGAAGGCATTGTCATGAGTTGTAAGTGAGCTAATTGATTACTTTTGACTGCTTGTGTAGAACCGGGAGTAACTGTCTCTGTGATACCAAGCATGCAAATCAATGACTGCTGAGGACACACGGAAGCTGACATCCATTCCCCATTTGCCCCCACATTCCTTGGCACGTTTTTGTATTTCTTCTTTTGTGATCTTCCTCCCTTTCTCCTCTCCAGTTCGGCATAAGTATGCTTTTTTCCAATAAGGGTGTTTGTAGGGGGTATCAGTAAGCATGCTTCTCCACAGAAAAAAAACAATATTCACGAAAATTAAACGAACTAATCTAGTACTGCCCCTTAGCTAGACGTTTGGGTTCTTTTTCAGAAAGTTGTTTTGTAAAAGTTGCTGATGGTCATATGCTCATACAGTTCCTGTGACACAGTATAAAACTCTGCATCTTCTGGAAGTCTCTGACTGAGTCTACCATCTCGTTGCCGGCTTGCTTCCGGATAACTAATAATCCGTCTCGATTTGATCAGACGTGGGTTCCTTCTTTGACAGAAAAAGCACTCCAAGTCTAAGAAAGAGAGAGAGAGAGAGAGAGAGAGAGAAAGAGAGAGAGAGAGAGAGAGAGAGAGAGAGAGAGAGAGAGAGAGAGAGAGAAAGAGAGGGGGGGGAGGAAGAGAGAGAATCGCATAAGAATGTGTATAAGAGTCAGTGTGTGAGACACTGCGTGTGTGCATGTTTATAAAGCACGAACCAGCCTTATCACATCACGTCCACGTGGTGACGTAGCGTGGTCCTACATTGTTTGCTTCTAGATAGACCTACGTGCATACAAACTGACAAAGAACGTAGGGATAAGCGATTAGGTCTTGATCAAGGGCGCGGCTGATTTTTTAAAATATCAAAATGTTCCAAGCATTCCCCCTCCCACCTTAGAATATCTCCATCTCTCGTTCTACTCTCTTCCTCCCTCCTCCCCCCCCCCCCCTGAATGAATCATTTAGAATTTTCAAAACCACACGTTGCTTTATAAAATAACTCAGGAAACATAGTGCATTTTGTTTTCAGCCCATAAACACGCTGTGCGACCTTCTGTGATGATACTACGATTGACGCTCAATTCTGTCGAACTTTAGTTTTTAGTAATCTACACGGAGGTGTAGTGTCTGGATGCTTTGTTAACTGAGTCCGTATCACTAGGGGGGACAGCAGGCGTGCTGTGCACCTTTCGGTGCAGCCTGTGACATCGCGGCGAGAGGAGCTGTTAGCGTTAGCACCCCCGCGCGAATCTTGGTCGACTCGTCCATGGCTCGGCAATCATTCTTGCATGATACGGGTAGAGGTGGGCAAAATGCGGATAAACTATCCGGATAACCGGATAATTCTCAATGAAACATTATCCGAATTCAGACTCTTAACTCTCTTTCCTGACCGCACCCACTTGTTGAAGTGATGCTAACCCGTTTGTCGAAGTGGTTTTAACCAATTCCAATTTGTCGAAGCGGTTCATAACATATTATTTACCGAAGAGGTGGACTAGCATATTATCCGGATTTTGCTAAAGCGACTCATTGCCCAGCCCTAGAAACGGGTTGGTGTATTTCAACCAGCAGAAAAAATTATGCCCATAAGATACAAGTTGGCCCCCGACTGATATGAAGTCCAGAGACCCTAAGGAAGCAAAATCACCAAAGAAAAAAACTTTATGATAAAAAACAATGGTTCTAGTACTTGTACATAGACCCGGCTCTCGGACTAGTAGTCACTGGCTCCTCATAATCAAAATAATCTACCCTGTCTTGCCTTCTTCTCGTGCTACTCACCTCCCGTTTTCGAGATTTCACACTCGGTGACCGAGCTGGCTCGTCGCTCACCTGCCTTTTATGTCTCCTCGTCTTGACACTTGGAGACCTTGTGTCCTGGCTTCGGGGTGAGCGTACTGAGAGCGGTCAGGCTGCGGGGAAAAAGAGGCCATACTTGTTTGCCTTACGGCACGCAGGGTGTGTGTCTCTGCCTGTGTCTCCGCCTGTGTGTTAGCTAACCTCACGGATTGTCGCTTGAACATTGGTGTCGAGGGCGGGCTGATCTCCACCGGCTGTATTGCTCCCATTGTCTCCTTTTTTTCCCTCTCTGGCCGTAATGATACAACGTTGGCCTCCAGTGTCCAACCTGAAAATCTTTGGGGAGAGGGTGGGCGGGGACATTAATGTAGACAAAACGTCTACCAGATTTAAACAGGGTCAACTTTCCTTCGTTGTCCTTATAACATTCTTCATAAAATTTTGAAAGAATGGCCACTCTTAGTCTTTTTCTATTTCATCATTGGACACTGACAACGGTATGTTGCCAATGATGACTTTCACTGTGGGGGAGTCCTTGGTTCCTTTCGTCACCGTCGGGCTGACGCTGAGGATAGCGACAAACATTTTGTTTATTATGATGCCCTTAATAATTAGCTGGTTTCTTGCAGGGGACAAGCATTTATTACATGTATTTTATTCAAGAGTGGAATGGAATACCGCAACAATTTTAACAAAGTGAGGCTAAAAACTACACTAAAACAGCCACCTATTGACACTCTCATTAAAAAGTCTCATTGCTGTTTAAATTGGACGAATTTAAATTTCTTTTACGCCCAACAAACCCCTGTATAGGAGGTAGTGTGTTTTATTCGGGCTACTTTTCATTCGCGTTTTCTTTTGCCTCTGAGTATACACATATCATAATGGACAGAGACAAGATACTAGAACGTTGGACAGAATATATCGGTGACCTGTACAATGACAAAAGAGATGAACAAAGAAGAGTGGAAAA